>NW_012267272.1:12075801-12188467 GCF_000151885.1 Dipodomys ordii | reverse complement strand
CTGTTCTTATGCCAATACCAAGCTGTTTTGATTACTATGGCTTTATAGTAGAGTTTGAAATTTGGTATTGATATTCCTCCAGCAGTGTTCTTTCCATTGAGGAGCATTTTTGCTATTCAGGGTCTTTTATTGTTCCATATGAATTTCATCAAAAATATTTTATATACATGTGTGAAAAGGATGTAATAAAATCTATTATGAGACACAAATTATATGTAATAATAGAAGAAAAAACAATAAAATATTAATGTAATTTATATTAAATGTATTTAATATTTGGTTAAATATTGGTCATTGGAATTTCTAGGAGGCATTCTAGGAGATAATTGCTGAGAGTAGCCATTGAGAGGAGCTCCTGGTGCTTCTGTATGTGGGCTAGTGGTGTTGTTGGAACTTGAGCCTTCACACCTGTGGCTTTGGCTTGGTATAGAAACAGCAGGCTCAAACTAAGAGTGATTAAAAAATAAAAGGAGGAAATGGGGATTTTTGGTATGCGGCACTGGCTTTCCCCCATCTTTGTCTCAGGATAACCAGGGGCTACTCCAGTAGAAGCTGGAGTTCAGACCCCAAAGTTGGGATTTCACGAATGAAGTCCTGTAGGAGCTGAGGAAAATCGGGAACTGGTCAGGCAACCAGACGAGATTATGGCCATTTCCTGCCTTTTCCATATCAAGCACCCAGAAGTGAGTTGCCATAAGAGATGATCTCTTCCCTAATTGTCCCTTCCCTCCTGGAACCTCCAGAAGAAGTTCTGACCAGTGGCGTGCTTTGTGGGGTGGAGATCTAAGCCTCAACTCTGGACCTCATGGGAAGATGTCATGGGACCTGCCACCTCTCTCATTATTGCCTGAAAGAGAAGCCATGCAAGTAGGAGAAAAGCAATGCACAGGACCAACAAAAACCCTCAACCTGCACACACCAATTCCGTTAGGACAGATGGCCTAAGAATTTTATATTGAGACCATGATGTGGCTCTCAACTTCACTGCCAGGGAAGAAATTTCTTTTTAATGTGCATATTTCTGCGTACATTTGCTATCACAGTTGAAGACTGAAATATATGAGCACGTTTTAAAGCCATTGCTAAAGCCTGGGGCTTTAATATCAAATCAAAAATGATTTTGTAAAAATTGGTTCTTGGTGTATCTTTCCTTGGAAGAGCCCAATGAATCAAGTAAGTCCACTTCATTAATTTTTCTTCATAAACAAACTGTGTTCGTCTTCCTTTTATGGCAACGATGTACATATGTAATAAAACCACTACTCTTAAATAAAGATGATTTTGCATTGGGATTGCTATTGGTTAAGTCATAATGTTAAACTAAACATACAACATCTATCGCTCTTCTATAAGATATTCAAATGCCTTCCTACCTAATTAATATGATTTGTTTTTCTTCTTTTACAGACAGCTAGGCTGTAGTGATAAGTTTATGGGAAGTTTCTTTCAGGGTAAATACATGATGACAGGCACATTGACCTTTTAGCTAGTTTATTGGAGCTTCTTCGATCCTAGAACAAAGCAGCCAGTGGTTTAGCATGTACTAGTGGGGAAGGGTGAGAGAGGAAACTTTACAAGGTGTGGAAACAAGACAGAGGAAACTACTTCTGTGCCCCTGGGGGAATTGATTTCATGACGCTTACTGAATATCAAAACCATGGATGCTGAAGTTCCTTACATAAAATGCAAGCATATTTGTATACCAGTTGCATGCAACCTCCTACAGACTTGAAGTCATTTCCAGATTTCGGGTAATGTTATGAGGATCACTGTTATACTGCATCGGCTCAGAAATGTTGACAGAAAGAATTTGTATGTGCTCAGAACAAACACAAGTTTTAAAGAGTATGTTGGCTTTGCAGTTGTTGAATCTGGAGATGGAGAACTGGAGGATAGGGCTGGTTGGTTGTATTTGAATTCCCTCACGTGGAGACTCACTGGAGGTCACAAGGTGGTTTCTGATTGGCTTGCTGGAAGGTCACATGGTGGCTTCTGATTGGCTATGCTCAAGTTTTTGTCTTACTATTCACATTGACTTGGGGATTGGCCCCTGAGGAATTTTTACCTTTTAGGTAAGTTGTTGAATGCATGAACATAACGTTTTTCATAACATTTCCTTGGGTTCTGGAGTTCTCCCAGTCTAATGGTCTCCCTAATAATTATCTTAGCAGGCAAAACCAAAACAGCAAGTCAGTGTAAAATAAGTCTGAAACCTAGTGATGGTAAAATGGGTGGGAGGAAAGGGACAATCGGACTGTTCTTAAGATTCCCAAATTTGGGCTGGGAAGGTGGCTCAGTGGTAGAGCACTTGCCTTGCATGCATGAGGCCCTGGGTTCGATTCCTCAGCACCACATAAGCAAAAAAGAAAAAAGCAGGAAGTGGGGCTGTGGCTCAAGTGGTAGATAGAGCCTAGCCTTGAACTGAAGAGCTGAGGGACAGTGCCCAGGCCCAGAGTTCAGGCCCCACAACCGGACCAAAAAAAAAAAAAGATTCCCAAAGTCTTAGTGAAATTGTAATTAAAAGAAAAATCATGGCTTTTAGCAGGAGAAAATTAGGCTAGTCTTTTTTTTGGGGGGGGGAAATATTGTATGATATTGGATAGGATAATACTTGAAAGAAGCCAGGTCACCTGAGACTCAACTCCCATATGGGTGAACACCTGGTATCCAACATCAGGAGCCAAGGGCAGGCTCGTCCAGCTGCCTAGCAATGGAGGACTCTGGAGAAAACTTAAATCAAATGAGCAACCTCTCACCCATCAAATCCCTAAGCAGAGAGGGAAGGAAGAGGAGTCCTCTGGGGCCAGCAGCAAGGACTCCTCCTGATGGGGTGACAGCTCTTTAACAGCTTAAGAGCCTGCAAACACCAGAGTTCCCCTGGTTCTTTAGCTTTAAGAAAAGCAATTCTGTCTCTTTAGGCTGAATTCCCAGGACAGGAATGTAATTAACATTTTCGAGTTTCAACCCAATGAAGTTCATTCTTATTTTCGGAGGTGGTGATGTATTCACGGAAGGGCAGTTGTCTAAAATGATTCTAGAAGAAAGGAGAGCTAAAAGTAAAACATGCCAGTATTTATTTGAGGGCCAGCACTAGTTATTCAGACAGAACTATCCCCCGAGAGGAGAAGGGCAGTTCAATCACTTATTCTAGTTTGATGAAACATCTCTACAGACCACAATTCCATTTGTTCTAATTCCATGCTCACTAAGCAACTTCAGGATAATTCTCTCTCTTGTATGGGCTTATTCTCAGGGAAATCATGACCACGTACAAGCAGTGCTTACTGGGATCCTGGAAATGTCTGGACTGTCACATACAACAATGGTGAAGCTTCACTTTGGACTATACAGGTAGGCACTACAATTGAGGTGTTCCTCCCCAGCTCCTACAGGTGACCCACAGGAGCCCAGGCAGAAGATAGTAGAATACCATCTATATTTATCATCCTTGCAAACCTGGCTATTCTATATAATTTATATACCACATGAATACAATAGTGCATAGAATTTATAAGCATGCCCTTTCGGTAGGATGTCGACTTAGTTTGAACAATGAAAGTATAAAAAAAGTTTAGGAGCTGGGCATGGGGGGTAGCAATAGGAGAAACTTGGACTGAGGAAAGCTCTGAGGAGCAAAACATATCTAACAAATAACTACATCACAAAAGAGCATTATTCATGGCTCAAGTGGTAAGAGGCCTTGTTAGCAAGCACGAGGCTTGGAGTTCAAACCCCAATCCTGACAAAAAAGAAAAAGAAATTGGATGCTGTTGCTTTAGACTCAGGTAACCCTCTCTGAGTCTTTCAGAAGAATCTTTTGCCCAGCTCCTGGCATTTTGTGTTTTAGAAAAATAACAGGCGAGCTTTGCTAGTGTTCACTGCACAACCAGGGGACTTGTAGAATTATTATTGTTTGTTTATATTGCTCCCAACTGACTATAAACTCCTTGAAAGCCGAGATAAAACTATTTCATTTCTGCAACCTTTGGCATCTAATAAATAATTGTTAAACAACTGGATAACTGATAAATTGCTCTTCTTATTTATATCCCAAACTACTTCATATGCAAAGTCTGCCTGGCACAAAAATGTGCCTGAGTATCAAAGATGCTAAGTAAATAGAAGTAACAGTGAATGCGCGTTAGCACATACAGAGAACTGGCCTCTGCTTCCCCTAGCTTGCCATAATTTCTCTCATCCATGACTTTCTTTGTTATTCCCGGGAGACTTTATCGAACAATGCCATGAGTTGGCAAGACGGATGGCCCCTAACTGGAAGGTTATGGGGATAGCCGCAATTTGTACTTGCTATGAAGGTCAATAAAGCTCAGTGGATGAGAATATCAGGTTGGTAATAAGAGTTTCCCTGTGCGGCAGGGACTCCACAGCTGGGTGGCGGAGATAGTTTCATGGACAGGCAGAAGAAGGTGGCAGGGTTGGGAAGGGAGAAGGGAGGGAGCATGCAGCATAGAAAGGAGTGAGCACGGAAGGGCCAGTCAGCAGGAACAGAGTCATGAGACTGGGAGGGTGGGCTGGGGAGCCAGCCCCAGCCCCGAGCTGAGGCACAGTCATTGGAAGTTTGGCACCATGGTTGGGATGACATGGAAGGCTCTTCAAGCTTGAAAACGAGTCAGTCAAGTGAGAAGCTTTTAAAGTACTCCCTGGATAAAGCCTGGCTTGTCCTGTGTTTGGAGAAGAACCAAGAGGCACCTCCAGCCAACTGTCAGAGTGGACAGCAAACTGGAGTCTCTGGAGTTCAGCCAACTGGAGTGGCTGGAGTCCAGTGCCACACCCAACCCCAGTTTTCAACACCCATTTACTTTAATCTGACCAGCGAGTATGTAGTATGGTATTCCCAAGGATTTCTCAACCATCTAGCAGCCATAGTTTTTGCCTCTGCTAGCAGTGAGTTCCTCATCTCTCTGTCCCCATCTGGACTGGTTCTTCTCTGCGCTGCCTCCCACGCTAGCAGCCATAGTTTTTGCCTCTGCTAGCAGTGAGTTCCTCATCTCTCTGTCCCCATCTGGACTGGTTCTTCTCTGCGCTGCCTCCCACGTGGCGTCGCGGGCCCTCTCTCTCTCCATCCTTGCAGGGGCTTCCTTCTGCCACCCTGATATTCTGTCCCCCCATTTTCAGGGTCCTATGACTTTCTTTTCTTTTCTTTTTTTTGGGTCCGGTTGTGGGGCCTGAACTCTGGGCCTGGGCACTGTCCCTCAGCTCTTTAGCTCAAGGCTAGAGCTCTACCACTTGAGCCACAGCACCACTTCTGGATTTTTCTTTTTGCTTATGTGGTGCTGGGGAATTGAACCCAGGGCCTCATGCATGCAAGGCAAGTGCTCTACCACTGAGCCACCTTCCCAGCCCCTGGCTTTCTTTTTCTGGGTGTTCACCTGCATTTTCCTGGAACATAACCTCAGTATATTTTTTGAGAAAAGGGATATTTAAGTTGGACTTTCCAATCCCTTTTTCTCCTGCAGGGTCATTATTCTACTTTCACACCGAGTTGAAAAACTCCAGAAGGAAACTTGTCAAGCTGTCAGGGCTTCTACTGAGAAAGTTAATGCTTGCTGTACCTGGTAGGTCACACACACACACACACACACACACACACACACACACACACACACACACACGTTATTATTTCTTTTTGGAAACTTTTAGAATCTATTCTCTCTCTTTTAATTGAATATGATTGTCTTGCTTTGGACTTTGTATCCCATCGGGTCTGGAACTTTAATAATCTCTCTGATCCTTCCTTCTCAAACACCTATTAATTTTAGGTTTATCTTTCTCGTACTCATTTTCATTCCTAAACATGATCTCTTTTTCTTTGTGTTTCACTTCTTTGGGTGTGTTTTTTCAATATTATTTTCAACCTCACAATCACATCTTAAGCTCAGTTACCATGCTTTCCATTTCCAGCTATCATTTCTTGCTTTCTGTTAGTTTTGTTTTTCCCATAGCGCTCCGTCCTAGTTTCTCCCCCTTTTTTTGATACAATATTTTAGTATTGACTTAATTTTCCTGTCTTGTCTCTGTTTTCCCAAGATCCTTTGCCGGCCTTTCCCAAGCTCATACTGAAGAGAGAAGTACTAAAACCGACTGCAATGTGTGGCGTGTGTGCCAGTGACGGTGGGTTTGCCCATCATTGCATCCTGTCTCATTCAAGGTCCTTTGAGGGTCAGTTTGTGACTTTTTTGGCTACAGATTATTCTGCTTCTTGAGTCCTCTAGTTTCCTCACGAGGAATGCATGCCTGGTCATCAGATCACAGAAGAGAAGCTCAGAGGAGGAGGGCTGAGCCAGATCCCAACCTCATGATGAGTATTTCTGCATTTTTCTCATTTATGTTAAGGTGCTTGTGACAGTTTTGATCTGAAGTGTCTTTGTAAAAGATTCACGCATTGAAGACTCGATTCCCAATGCATTGTTCAGAGGTGGGCTTTTGGGGAGAGACTGAATCATGAGTGCTCGGGCCTAATCAATGGATCAATTCATGGATGGATTCATGGATAACTGAACAAACTCTTGGCTGCAGTTAGTAGCTGTGTGAGGTGGGCTTGACTGGAGGAAGTGGATCACCAAGGGTGTGCTTTGGAAGGGGCTATCTTGTCCCCAGCTCTCGCTCTCTATCTTTCTCTTCTTCCTGGCCACCATGAGGTGAGTAGCCTCCTCTGTGACATGTTCACACCACACTGCTATGAGTCCCTGCCCACAAAGGTGACCCAGCCAACGATGAACCTCTGTACCTACCAGCCGAAATAAATCTTGCTTCCTCCAAGTGATTTTCCTCAGATACTTTTATCACAGTAACAGGAAGATAATGAATACAGCCTTTCGCTCCCATTTTTCTTGGTGTGTGGTGTCTAGTACACAAAGCTCCCGTACCTCGCGTAGTTGCTGGCTGGTCAGAGCAAGGGGTCTGGGAATCTGCGTGAACTCCACTCTCGCTCAGCCCTTTGAAGGCCCCAGTTCCTGGGCCACTTCAAGTTTTGCAGCTTGCGAGCAATGTGGACATACAGGTTTTCTTTGACTACCAGTCACAAAGCACACGAGCTTTACACGGCACTGAAATCCCTCATGGAGAAGGAAGACAGCGCAGTAACAGAGAGGGAAGTCTCCACCTATTTGGGAGCCACACAAGAATCTCCAGGCCCTTGGTGGTGGTGGACTCAATGGGAGCAGGGGGAGGGGAGGTGGGGGGGCCCTTCAGCTGGCAGGGCCTGGGCTCCGGGGACTGCTCTGGCCTGTCTGTCCCATGTCTGCTGCAGTGTGTTGCTTTCGTGTGTAGCTGTGGAGTTTGGTGGGCTGGTTCCCGTTCTGAGTCTGTCACCTCGCCACTGGGTGACGGAGGAGGAAGTCTCTCCTTTGGGTGGCAGAATAGCAGTGGTGCCACTTGTCTAGGGTATGGTTGAGTTACAGAGATAGTTCACGAGGGGCGGCGAGCAGAGAGCTCACTGCGTGCCATTAATTGGCGTAAAGCCACCGGCATTGCTTTTGTCGCCCAGGACAAAGCTGCTGTGTGTTCCCTGTTTCTTGATCACCTAAAAGATTTTTTAAAAATTCCACTTATAACACAAGAATGGGAGTTAGGGTTGAGCACTGGTAACACAGTACATGGTTTTGCAGAGTAGCTATGAAATAAAATTGATGATGAGGGGGCAGGAGGAAGGCTAAGATTGTAGAGAACTCCAACAATAGAATTTTACTTGTATAATGGCTGCCAGAGATAACTACCAGCAGAGATGCACCTGACCCCTGCCATCATTCCTCCCTGCAGAGGGTCTGGGGAAGGGGAGAAGCAGGGGTCCTGGGCAGAGGAGAACACACCAGGGCTCTCTGGGCAGAGTCTGGGGTGGTGCAGACTTGCTGTGGCAACTTCAGCTACTGATGGTCTTGTGTATCTTCTCCCAAGGCCAGCCATTTCGTCAGGCTACCAAGTGACCAGAATTTGAGGCTTACTGAGAAGTGTCTCCCTACATTCTGCTTTCAATGGCCAGCACTTTCCAATGCAAATACCAGCTTGGAAGAGACTAATTACTCTGAAAATTATTAGTGACTCAAAGGTTAAAATCCGGGTATTCACTGTGTTATGCAATGAGCTTGCCATTGTTCAGTAGGAACTGGGTGCTATTTGCAATGAACCAGATGGCTTCATCTGCATGCACGTTTGATTCTATTTGTAGAGGTCTGCTTAAGAGTAGGGAAAAAACTTACTTCATTAATTAAACCTTTCTGTAACATTCAGGTTTGGAAAGAGGAGCATAGGTAAGCATAAACTTTACGGCTCTAGCAAGCTCTCTTCAGAATGGAGGGCTGTGGGGGGAAAATGACTCCCTAGACTTAAGATTGCATCTGTCTGAAGAATTTCATCCTCTAAGGCAAGCCCTCTCCATGGTTGTAGCCCCCAAAGATCATCTTCATAGGAGGAATCTAAAATATACCCATTTCACCAAGTATCTCTGTGCTTTGGTTCTTTCGGGGGCTACAGTGGTCTTATTCCCACAGAGAAGAACAATATGGCCAAAGCCCACAGGTCACCACACATACTTTCTACATTTCAAGAGCACATCAATAGACAAGTCCTCATAAAACTGGCTTGTTCTAAATTAGTCATGCAAATGATTACATATGGAGTCCATGAATCATACATTTAAATATAAATGGTAGATAACAGGAAATCTTAGTTTATTTGCTGGAACAGTTGTATGTCCTTGGATTCTGAGAGAGGGAGGGAGGAAAACAAAACCCTAAATTTTCTTATGAAACTCTAAGAAGTTCCATATTAGGTCCCTAAATTTCCTCCTACGTTCCTTATTTTCCTATTTCCTTATTCATAAGGAACTTTATATATGTTGGAGTTCCAAGTTAACAATTAATAACCAGAAGTGGAGAAATTAATAACAAGATGCAACGGAAGCTTTTGGGGCTTCTTGTTCACTTAAATTCTTGAAAATTAGGCCTTGGGTACAAAAAGTAGAGATTGCAAGATTGATTCTCAAGAAAGAAGATATTGCAAGACATAGGCTCCCATGCCGCGGCCAACAGGGAAGTGGAGGAAGATCTACTCAATTTTGCAGCAACAGAATGATGTTCTATTTCTTGCCAATGAAGGTTCTATCTGCCCCAAACAGGTTGATAATAAACATGTCGCAAATGGTGTAGTACCCTCAAGTAGCCATGAGGTAGCAAGGTGGAGGATCACTCAGGTTTTCATTACCTTGCTGACCCACGTATGAATACTTTAATTTTCTTTTTCTGAGTAATTTCACCCATTTTATGATCTTTAGCATTGACCATAGGCTGGGGAGATACACATTTTTACTTAGTTACATCTCTACTATGAATTTAAGGTTAACATATACATTTCTTGCGGAACAGCTTTATCTTGATAACTGGTAGGAAAGCCAAACTATCTATTTTCCACAGGAACCTTACCTGCAGTAGTCTGCCTTTGGGAAGGTAGAATTATTCCCACTACTGCCCAAGCCAGAGACCTAGGGGTCATCCGTTGGTATTCACTCCTCAGGGCCCCACATCCATACTTCTTAAATCTTCTACCATGTGCCCTTCCTGCCCATTTCTCTGTGGCCTTGGCTCAGGTGATCATTTCTTGCCTCCCTCCTGTGTTGTTTGTTCTAAACACATCCTTTGCAAATCTATGAAAAGAATACACCTAAAATGCAACAGTTACCATTTTGCTTTCACACATAAACCCTGAGGATCCCAGAGTCAGTAGTGTGTAACAAGCGCTCCCTGAAACCCTCTAGTAAGTGGGGCCCACTTTTGCCTGCTTTGTTTCCCCACTGCTGGCCTTGGCATGTCCATTCCAGCAGCCCCCTCCTACCCCTGCTCCCCCATGCACTGTACTATTTGTGGAGGCCACATCTTTTTCATATGCATTATTTCCTCTTCATGGATTATCTTTTCCTCTAATTTCCTCCTTCACGTTCCCAACTCCCGTATGTCATCTGGTCTGATTCCTACTTAACCTTGAAGGCTCAGTCCAGGAATTGCCTCTTCCAAAGAACTTCTTCTCTCCCTTTCTGCTGCTCTTTATCTCTGTGTTAAGACACCATCGTGGGTCTATCAGTGCTTCTAAGGAACCACATTAGTTACTAAATCATTTCATGTCCCCCTCTTTTTTGTTAGGCTTTGAATTTCAAGGAGCAAAGATTATGTTTTCTTTTCTAAGAATGTAGATGTCTAACTAGTCAGACATGCAGATTATCTATCTATCTATCTATCTATCTATCTATCTATCTATCTATCTATCTATCTATCTATCTATCTATCTATCTATCTATCTATCTATCTACCTACCTACCTACCTACCTATCTATCTATCTATCTATCTATCTACCTACCTACCTACCTACCTATCTATCTATCTATCTATCTATCTATCTATCTATCTATCTATCTATCTATCTATCTGCCTGCCTGCCTGCCTGCCTGCCTGCCTGCCTACCTTTGTGCTGACAGTAGGGCTGGAATTCAGGGCCTAGCACTCTTGCTTAGCTTTTTCTACTCAAGGCTGATGCATTACTTGAGCCATACCTCCACTTCAGGCTTTTTTCCTGGTTAGCTGGAATCTCTCAGATTTATCTGTCAAGGTTAGTTTGTCATGATTCTCAGATCTCAGCCTCCTGGGTAAGGTAGGATTATAGGCAGGAGCCTGTAAGTTTTTTAAAAATAAGTTTTTAATAATCTCACTACTAATTAGTACAAAACCTATGCTTGACAGTTTCAGAATTGAAGAGTTACTGAGCTCAGAAGCCTCTGTAAGGTCTGATGTTATTTATCGCTCCTGAGTACATTCTGAATTTCTCTTTCTAGAGATCTGAAGTGCTGGTTCTCTTCCTCTCCAGAGGTCTTCAGTGAGCTGACAGTGGTGGGCATCGCCAGGGCCCCGTGCCAACCTTGTGGATGTCATTTCTGTCCTTTGTATGGCATCTTCTTCCTCTTCTCTCTCCTACTCTAATGTCATTAGCGTTCCCATTTTACTGTCTGCCCTGGTGTTGTAATAAAGAATGGTCAGAGCGGGCTTGTAAAAGTCTGTGATACATTTAGCCACTCTCACTTGCTGCTCCAAGAAGAAAGGCTATAATGTGAGGCAGCTGGGCAAGACCTCCAGAGCCTCACATCCATAGAAAAACAGGTTTTATATCAACTCCATTAGGCGAGGAGCCGTCCATTGCCGCAGTGATGGACGGGAAATTCAGAGACAGCTCTGTCCTCAGGGTAATAGATTGATCTGAGCTACACAATTATGTTACACAAATCAAAACTTCTTCCCTTCTTTCTTTCTTTTGGGTGCTCTTTTCATCGCAAGAAATAAGAAGATGCACACATTCTGTTAATGGATACTGTTACTTTCCTACTGACCAGAGCACATGGTCTCCACACCCAGGGGTGAAATTGTTTCAAACTTGTATCTTTCCTTGTAAATTGGACAAATAAGTCCTGCTTCACAGCGTTACTGCAATGATCCAAAGAACTAGCTACATATAGAAGAAGCTTCTGAAATGGCAAAAGGCTATAATTTTTTTTATTAAAAACCTCTAGTCATTAGTAAAATTGAACAATAACAGGTTTCTGCAGGGGTGAAAGGCTTGGTTTGGAGTTTTACCTAATGGGGAGCATTCCCTTTATTATATATTGTACTCCTGTTGAAGGAGAGTAGAAAATCAATTCCATTCAGCAGCTATGTGAAAATATTTCTGATATAAAATTAAGCATGCTTCAGAATAGAGACAGATGCTCAGATCTTAAGGATCGAAGATCACAAGGAGGATGCAACTCCCTTCTTCATTCTTGTTTTGTCCTGTGCATTGTCTTGCCCAGTCTAGGGTAAGAACTGAAATTCGGAGCTCAAGGCTTGCGTTGAGCCTGAGATTAGGCAAGCCAAGGAAGAGTGATAAGCACGGGACTGCCATGGCATGCAGCTTGCTGCTTTAGAGCAGTTTTAATTTCAAGGGACTCTAGATATTTGCATAAAGGCAGGGCTTAGCGCTTGGCTGGCTGTGGCCAGGCTATGTTGTGTTGACCAGAAGGTAGGGTGAGTGGGGGTGGGGTGGGTGGTCACCACGGCCATAGAGACTTTGAGAAAGGTGCAGGTCACACGGAGGGGCCGAGGGGAAAGTCTCTGATGCACACAGTGGCACAGCTGTGTGTCAAAGGGCAGAGCCCCGCTCTTACTTTCCCAGGACAATGAAGAAAGGGCACACATTATGACAATGAACTACAGGAGCCCAAGTCAATTGATGTGTGTCTCCTCCCACTTCTCGCCTCGGCATTTCAAGTTGGAATGTTTTTATCATCAGGAGGCTGAACACAGTGGGAAAGACCGCACATTCAGAGCTGAGCTTTGGGGATGTCACGATAGTGGCGAAACTGAATGTTGATAATAACAACAGCAAAAGTTAAAGTTGCCAGGGCCGCGGCCAGGCACTGTGGGTTACGCTCATTTGAAGTGAATCGAGGGTGGCATAATCCCAGTTTGGAGAGCAATTATTTCCTGGAGTCTGGCAGCCACCCAAGGCACAGTGGCTTTGAACCACGTTGCATTCTGACCCTTCCCAAGTGTGGGGGCTTTGGGGAATGAGAACCAACGCAGGCTTTAAAATTCAGATTGAAGGAGCCCAAACAAAGCGCGGAATGGATTCGGATGGAACCCATCTCACATCTTGCCTCTGCAAAAGTTTATGGGAAGTTTATGAGGATTTATTCTTTCAAGAACAGAAGGACATTTACCTACAGATGCAGGGGAATAAATCCCAAGTACATTTAGTATTGGAGAATGGCCGCTTTATTGCTGATTTCAATCCACTTGACTTTCTCCTCAATCTTCTACCTTCCATCTCCATAGAGTGCTATGCATACACCCAGCACAAGCACGCACCACACACACAATGCACAACCTAATACACACAAACAGCGTACACATGTCATACACCACACACATCACAAATCACACACCACACACATACACCATATCACACACATATACACATTACACATGTGTACCACACACAGCACACATACCACTAACACACCATACACATCTTACAACACACACATCTACAATACAACCCACCCCCACACCACACCTGCATGACACACACACACAGATACTCACATACATCAAAAACACCACACATTCACACACCACACATCACACCAGTGTACACAGTACACACACTACACACAAATACAACATGCATGTACTTCCACCCACCACACACAGACACCACAAACAAATACCCCATGTGCGCACACACACACTAGAACAAAGACATTCCCACACAGCACACATAACTTTGTAGTCTGGTAAGTTCGATGATTTGGTGACTTTTAGAAGCTTGAAGAGTTTTAAATAGCAAGTAAAAATAAGATAAAATAGCTATGATGCATAATATATTATGGCATCTGTTTGAAGAGAAATAATTTGGAATAACAAATGTAACAGAGTACGGCATAACGTATCACAAAGAGTATGTTTTTTTTTTCAACTGTACATTGTTAAGCGACAAGCTGTTCTCAGAATGAAGTATGTATGGTTTGTCTTTTTGGAGAGAAAGTTCATCCTGGCATGGAGGAGACTGCAGCTTTCCCATTGGGATCTGAGGCTGAGGGCCTAGGGGCATGTACAGTGGGAGCAAGGTAGAGGCCAGGGACACAGGAAGACTGATTGCTGAGGCTGCACGGTTCACACCAGCGGCCGAGGCACCATTCATGTGTCCCTGTTACTGACTGCCTGTGGCCCATTCAACTACCAATCCGTCAAGCTGCCAACCACAAACTAACCTTCCACAAAACCAACAAACTCATCACCTATCCATCTGCCAATTGCCAGCCACCAACCACCAACTGTCAAATAACAAACCAGCTATTCACTATCAACCACCTACCATCAACCAACTAAGCAATCAACTGTCTCCCCATCATCAATCAACCAACCAACCAGCCACTTAACCAACTGCCCTGATGCCATGAAGCTTTCTCCTTCCTTTGAACCTTCACTGGTCCTCAGCTAATTTCTCGCTCCAGTTCTGGGCTTCACCGAGTTACCATTAGTAGGTAGAATATATGGACGCCCTTCCCCTATTTCAGGCACTGTTTCAATACAGGGGCTCTCAAAGGAAGCCGACTTCATGGAGAATGTTACTATGTCCTCCATTTCTTAAGGTAGGAAACTGAGGCACAGAAAGAATAAGGTGGGATTGGAGTTTTGTTTTAAGCCTAAGTATCATGGCTTTAATGCCAGTGCGATGTCCATAAAAACAGTTTTTATAAAGCGGGGCCCCTGGCCTCAGCTGTTCTCATGGATTATTAATTCCTAAAACATCTCTATGATATTGATACCAAAGGGGCCTGGGAAGCGGACGCAGGCAAGGTACCTACTTATGTACACGCATGCAAATGAGACTGTCATAACACACCTGCTCTATTGCAGAACTAATATACACTACCCCCCCAAAAAATCAGGGTAGGAGGTTAGAATAACATAGTAGACCATAAACCACTTTATTTTCTCCTCTAATGGAAACAGGCAATCATTTCCAAAGTTTATACATGGCAATGAATTTGGGCATTGATATTCTTAAGGAGAAAAATAAAGATCAATTTTTATACTTGAGAGGAACAAAGCATAAATTGAGAAGTGCTTAATAAAAATAAAAGGGTGGAAATTACCCACCCTATTGCATAAAAACAAGCCCAGCCATTCCATGGCTCTTCCGTAACATGGGAGAGTTCAAAATCTTTTGCTTTAATGAACATACATGGGAAATTTGGTTTCTGTCCTACTTTGTACACTTGAGATACCAGAAAGCATTCCACAGCGCATTAATCAGAAAATGCAGGGCAGGAAGAGAGCAAACCTCCACTGAAAGAACTTGGAAGACCTGATGAAGTTTTCACGAATTATGACACATCAGCGAAGAATTGCTTCCCCCAGAGGAAAGTGTAGTGGATGATTTCCCCCTCAGGCTGTGCTGTGTTTGTGCATTCCAATGGGATAATCCAGCCTTTCCAAATTAAATTAATTATCATTATTATTAATAATTGTTATTATTTTGTGCTGGTACTGGGGTTTGAACCCAAGGCCTGGACACCATCCCTGAGCTTCTTTTTGCTCAAGGCTGGCTCTCTACCACTTGAGCCACAGCCCTACATCTGCCTTTTTTTCTTTTTGGTAGTGACTTGGAGAAGCATGGTTCTCCAAGTTTTGCTTCCTGAGTAGCTGGGATGACAGACACGAGCCATTGGGCCAGGTTTGGCCTCGGTGGTGGCTCACAAGCTTTGGCGGACACTGGCTTGCTACCAAAGCAGCTTGTTGGCCACAGCCCAACCTCTTCCAATGCGTCGGGCCTGGGCCCAGAAGCCTGTCCTGCAGTGGACGGATGCCCCGGCCTGGCGGGGGTGGGGCCTGGCATCGCCTCTCCCCAGTCTCCCATGGCGCGCGGGGCGCCTGCCCAGGCTCGGGCCTTAGCTTTGGAGCAGTAGGACCAAGTTGGCAAAACGCTCACCTCTGAGTGGCGGGGCTTGGTGGCAGCGATGCAGGAGAACTCGGCCCCCTTCGCCAGCAGCAGCTCCACTCCCGGAGCCAAGCTGGCCGCCCTGTGGGCCTCAGGGAACGGCCAGGACCGGGTGTTTACAGGCCTGGCGGCCAGCCTGCAGCCTCCAGGCCTCTGTTTGTTTATCCCAGCCTAGTCTGGGTTTGAGACTTTCTCTCTCTCTCCCTTTCTCTCTCCCTCCCTTTCTTTCTCCCTCCCTCTCTCTCTGTCTCTTTCTCTCAGTCTCTGTCTCTGTCTGTCTCTCTCTTCTCTAGGGCCATTCCTAGGGCTTAAATGCAAGGCGTGGACACTGTCCCTGAGCTTTTGTGCTCAAGGCTAGCATGCTACCACTTGAGCCACAGCTCCACTTCCCGCTTTTTGGTGGTTCATTGGAGACGAGAGTCTCATGACTTTCCCATCTAGGCTGGTTTTGAACTGCGATCCTCAGATCTCAGTATCCTGAGGTATGAGCTACCAGCTATCCAGCCTCTCTTGCTCTCTTGATAGGCCTTTCCCCTCGGTCTGTTTTGTTGGTTCCATGGGTATCTGGTTAAATGCCTTGGCTCATGGAGTCCCCGAGCCCAGTCTCCAACGCCCACCCAGAAAGACATGCCCACCTAGGCAAGATTTCCCACCTGAAAAATGTATCCCAACAAGGAAGTCATGCTGGGTACTGGTGGCTCATGTCTGTCATTCTAGCCACTCAGGAGGCTGAAATCTCAGGATCATGGTTCAAAGCCAGGCTGGGGAGAAAACTCTATGAGATTCTATCTCCAATAATGAGCCCAAAGCTATAAGTGGACATATAGCTCAAGTGGCAGAGCACCAGACTGGAACAGATAAAAGCCAAGGGAGAGCATGAGGCCCCAAGTTCAAGCTCTACTACCAGAAAACACACACACACACACACACACACACACACACACACACACACACACACACACCAGCTTCACTCCAAGGCTGGCTTGTCTAATCACTGTCATTATCACTGTGCACTCTGAAGCTCCAGGTTCTACTCTGAGTCTGACTTCCAAACCCAGGTAAAATCAGATGCCACATTCTCTTCACCTCAGTTCCAGACTCTCTCGTGACCCCCGACTTCTCCTTCCCGTGCATTTGTACCCTGACTCCCATTCATACTACTTTGTCTGACTCTCCTCCCCTCCCCTTCCCCACACCAGGACAGCTGGTCTGATCTCCAACCAAAGGAGACAGAGGTGTCATGCGTCTGGCCAGTAGAATCGCTGCCTGCACCTGCAGTGACATTTGGCTTTTGCCTTTTCCTCTTAGGGAACAGAAATGCTTTCATTCATGAACAGGATGATGATGATGATAGAGAGGAGCTCATATTCGGCTGCAGTTTATCTCCCACACTGGGCCCCTGATGCAAAGTTCTACTTGGCTTCCACCAAGCCCTTGGGAACAGATACGGCTAATGTTCCCTCTTGCAGATGAAGGAGTTGAGACCGACTGGACTCAGATGAGTTATGTAGTCGCTTGCTCTGTTGGAGGTGCTCAGGGAAAGTCCATCTGAATCCAGATCCTACACATCGCCTCACTCGCTTCCACTGTCATCTCTGCAGTTTAAGTAACGCGCTTGACAGCTTTCCTCCTGCACACATTTAAAATGCTTTCTGCTACGAGAGCAGGAATATTGAGGAGCGAGAGCCAATCCACCTAGATTCCCTTATCCTACCATCGATGTGACCCACGGAGCTGGAAAGGCTTTTCACCAGGGGAAAGGTGTGCTAGTGCACACCTGTAATCACAGCTACATGGAAGGTAGAGGTAGGAGAGTCACCAGAGGGTGATCCTGGGCAAAACGTGGGCTCTTGGGATGGAGGCATGTTTCAAGTGGTAAAGCGCTTGCCTAGCAAGCACCAGGCCCTGAGTTCAGTCCATAGTACCATTATAAAATACAATAATAAATGTCATGGACATTAAGTGTCCAGGACCAACCTGCTCCATCTAGTACATGCATGGCCTAACCTTCCGCACAGATTGACCATGTAAGTGTTTTCCAGCTACATTCAGCAGAAACTGATCTCAGGGGAAGGCCAGTGTTCATTGTACCCAAAAAGGTTTTCTTTCGCTTGACTATATATGAAAAAATACTGGGTTAAAAGTGTTAAACAGCCGGGTGCCAGTGGCTCATGCCTGTCATCCTAGCTACTCAGGAGGCTGAAGATCTGAGGATCATGGTTCAAAGCCAGCCCCAGCAGGAAAGTCCGTGAGACTCTTATCTCCAATAAACCACCAGAAAACCAGAAGTGGTGCTGTGGCTCAAGTGGTAGAGCACTCACCTTGAGCTGAAGAGCCCAGGGACAGGGCCCAGGCCCAGAGTTCAAGTCCCATGACCAACAGAGAAAAAAAAGTGTTAAACAGATTTCCTTTCTGCAGGACCCACAGCATACTGTGATTCTCAGAGAGAAAACAGCAGGTGTGACACATGCATTTGACCACAGAACCTGTGGGGTTTTGTTTTCTTTCCTTTAAAACAGAATTCTGACAGAAACCTATTGAGGGGATACTCTATTCAAAGAGAGGCTCGGAGACCCGCCACACACAGACTCAATCTTTGTAATCTAAAGCAGGTGGGTAGACGAGTTATTTTTAATGTGCGTTATTAATGGGTATCAAGGCATGTTGTTCCATTTGCAATTTCTGATAACTGAGACAAAGAACAATATGTAGGAGGAGTATCGATTCAACCCCGTGGTGTCAGGAGTTGACACGTGGGCCCAAGCTTGTATTGTTTATGTATGAAATTGACCCGGTGGGCTTTCTTCTTCGTAATCCTCATAGCCTACTGGTGAGCAAGCTCTGTTGCCAGCCAGGACAGTTACCTGAATTACCTGCTTCTGACATCTTGGAAAGACTAGAGGTACACTGACAAAGCACACAGTGAGCATGGCTGCAGGGAAGGAATTTTCATCCACAGCAAAACATGAACATTTCAAATCTCTCTCTCTCTCTCTCTCTCTCTGGTTGAATCTGGGGAGTGAGACCTTCCTAGCCTGCCCCTTTAAATTCCAGAATGGATTTGCATTGTGGTCCTCAGGAGAATGGGGTGAACTTTCTCTTCATCCATCTATACTGAACAACCCCATTTTCTTAGGGAGCCTGAAAAACTCTCCTGGCGGTTGATCCTTTGTCATTATGCCATTTAGTAAGGCAGGAACATTTCAGTTAAAAAGGAAACACTTGACGCAGAATCCGGTGTGGGTAAATGTACCAGTCACCAGACTAAATAGAAAATAAAGACCTTTCCTTTCCCATCAAACTCGGGGTAACATCTGTTCTGTGGGTCAGCATTTGGCCGAACATCACAGAAGAATGAGGAAATCTAGATCCCTGAGGAAAGAAAGCATTCTGGGTTTCCAGACTGAAAACAGAGCCATGTGCAGGTGAAGTGTTTTCATGATGTATTTCATGATGTTATTTTCGATGTGGTGGTTGACAACGTGAGACTTAAGGCCCGTTTTTGTGTTCTTCACATGTCTGTGTATCCTTCCGTATTTTGGGACCAGTGGCTAGAATTTCAGTAAAACACCTTCTCCCCAGTCATCATGAATTCTTCATTTCCATGTCGCCGGAACTCCAGGGAAATTGTTTAATCTGGACTGTGGCCTCCTAGGCTGAGCTTTTTAATTCCACCCTGACTCCCAGTCAGCTGGCAGAGCCTCCTCCATTCTCCTCGTACTGCTGGATTCACTTTCTTTTCTTTCCTCCTTCCAGGGGATTTAGGACTGAATGCAGGGCCTCACGCTTGCCAGGTAAGCGTTCTACCAGTGGAGCACATGCTGAATGCTTTGGATTTTGGCTTTTCAGATACAGTGTTCAGCTTTGGCCTAGGCTGTGGCCTGTGATTCTCCTACCCCTGCCTCATAAATAACTGATATTAAGGCAGGTAACCACCACGCTCAGCCCTCTGGCTTTGCTTTTACTTGCCATGTTTGAGTTACCACCTGATCTGAGAGGACCAGTGCAAACCACCCACTATCAACTGTAGTGGCCATATTGATGGCTGGAATATATTGAAATTGCAAAAGATAAAGACCACAAAAGTAATAAAGAACAATTTCCTGGGATGGGCAGGGGAAACTAAAGGAGGAGGCAACAATGCTTGATAAGAAATGTACTCATTATCTTGCCCATGTAATTGTAACCCCTCTGTACGGTATTTTCACACACACACAAAAAGAACAATTTCCTGGAAATGATCTGTACAACTTGGGGGTGGGAGGGGATGGGAGAAGGGAAAGTAGGAGAAAAATAAGGGAAAGGTAACAAGTGTGACAAGAAATGTACGTATTACCTTACTTATGTAACTGTAACCCCTCTGCACATCACCTTGACAATAAAAAATGAATGCTTCCTAACTTTGAACTTTCTATGTTACTTTTTGTCTTATTCATTTCTTTTTTTATTGTGAAAATACTGTACAGAGGGGTTACAATTACATGGGCAAGATAATGAGTACATTTCTTATCAATCATTGTAGCCTCCTCCTTTGTTTCCCCTTACTATCCCTTCCCATCCTCCTCCTGTTACTTTTTGTCTTATAAACACAAGTGCATACATATATGCATATGAAGCACATACAGTGCTCACAAACAGAAATCACCACAGTGGCCAGTAATAAATGGAACAATGATCACAACCTACTGAGACAGCGAATCTGAACACTGAGGTGCTACTAATGGGGAATGGGAAAGGCAGGCCCCCAGCTTGCGTTCACTGGACGAAAGTATGATCCTCATTTTTGTGAGGCAAAGCACAAACAGAATAACATTTCATCATGCTACCCTAATATTGTGCTATTCAAACGCATGCATTGGTTATTTCTGGAATTTTCCATTTGATATTTTTTGGTGATAGAAACCATGGAAGTGAAACCAGGGATGGTGAGGCAGTGTGCATCATAAGGAAGGGATAAAAAACAGGACTTGTAATGCTGGCTAAATCAGCTATGAGGAATCCTCTTTATAAAATTAAAAACAATTCGGTAGATGTGGCTGTAGATGCAAGTTAAACACTGCTGATCCTAGGCCGGGGATTTAATTAAAACAACCACCACCATCACCAGAGGACCTTTGTCCTTATCAAGAGTCTGTTCGTAGCTGGGCTCACGCCTGTCATCCTAGCTATTCAGGAGGCTGACATCTGAGGATCATGGTTCAAAGCCAGCCCAGGCAGGAAAAGTCTGTGAGACTCTTATTTCCAATAAAACTGGAAGTGGCACTGTGGCTCAAGTGGTAGCGCGCTTGCATTGAGCTGAAGAGGGACAGCGCCCAGGCCCAGGGTTCAAGCCCCACAACCGACAAAAAAAAAAGTCTGCTTGTAACCAAGATTTTATGATTTTACCTGTTTTGAGGTGATATTTGTGTTTTCATTTTGACATGCAATATTTTGGGTGTACTAGTAAACCATAAAAACAGTAAACTAGCTGATACCTTTTTTCTTCATATAACTCAAGAGAAGACTAACAACAAAAGTATGAATTGGAATCAGGATAAAAGACAAATTTAAATTCATCATGCTAGCAAGTCTGCAACTAAATTTAATCTGTATTTATGAAAATTTGGTGACAGTTTCGTATGTTTGTAAGGCACGTGAAACATTTCAGACAACTGTGGATCGAGTGTTGTTACCGGCCTAGAAACAGTTGATGAGATAAGCATGCAATTGCTTTGCTTGAGAAGTTTCATTTGTTCAGTTTCAAGTTTTGATCATTTCTTAGGAAAGTAAAACACCTGATCAATGGCTATTTGGGAAAGGTTGATAATTTGATTTGAATAATGTATATTGTTTAGTTCAGAAAGCTAAAATATGGCCATTAAAAAAAAGTACAAAGAGAAATAAATACTTCTTTCTAAAGTAAGGGTCTTTCTAGCAGCATGGTGACATTAAAGTCTGAATCATGCTAAGTAAATAGCCCCAAATCTTCCTCAACAATCTAGAGTTGTGATAAATTTCTAGTTGGGCAAATTAAACTCCATGAATCTCTTTTTCCTTCTCTTCAGCATTGTACCTGAAGGCTGCTCTAGGCCCAAATGAGACAATATTTAACAATTTAATGGGACCAGATTCAGGCTTAGAACTGGTAGCTCGCAGAAACTCAATAAATGCAATAGTAGAAAGGCAATTTATTGAAAATTTAATGTGGCAGAAGAACATGATTGAAAAACAGCCATCTGTGTCATGCTATTTCCTTTCCTCAAAGGGCGATTGGAATGTCGGGACTCAGCAGCCTGTGATTTCTTTTCCAGAAGGAGTGGATGGGCTTCCGGCTTCCTGGATTTTTGGAGGGGAGGCACTGGTGTTTTGAATGACGTGGGCGTGGCTCACTTGCTGCATGTGGGTATCTCCTTAATTTTGTGCAGCCGCTTTTCATCCAAAAGGTGTCCCCTTCCCCTGTCTGCACAGATTCCCGGGACAGGGAGTTGCAGGGGGCACCAAGAAGGTGGTACGAAGTCTGTTAGCTTCCCTAGATCACTTTTAAGCCTCTTTCCCTCACTTTCTTCTCTTCCCGCCTCCACAGGGAACACCCCAAAATGAGTGTGTTGGAAGCCCTGGCACCTCCATGGACTGTTTGGCTAATGGACTTCCTTTGATTTAGCGACAGCAGTGACCAGAACAGAGCAAAGCTGGCTCTTCTCCTTGTCACTCCAAAGTGCCCATCACTCATGGGCAGCGCCCCCCCCAGGAAGCCCTGTTAACACCCACCCAGCTACATGAAGCCCACCCACCCAGCATCTGTCATGCCCACAGCCTGACACCTGCTGCTTTTCTCCTTCCCCTTCCCCACACCTGCGAGTCAGCCCCAACTGTGCTTCAGGGAGGCCAGCCCATCTACAGACTCTGTATGTGTGTGTGTGTGTGTGTACATGTGCATGTGTGTGTGCATATGTGTTTAAATAAACTATAATAGTATATAATAAACTAGCTACTCCCAATAGAGCCTAAGGTTGTGAAAACATGTTAAATTATGAAATGAACAGACATTTGATTAAAAGTCGAGAAATCATAGTGACTTTTTTTTCTCTTGGGAGAAGTAAAGCACTGGTATGCTTTTAAAATTACAATTTTTTTAAGTATAGATCCTTAAGTAGTAGGATGCTTGTTCCTCAAGCACGAGGCTCCGAGGCCCCGAGTTCAGTCCCCAGTGGTGCTCAAAAATAAAAGGCATGGGGGCTGGGAGTGTGGCTCAGTGGTTGAGCGCTTGCCTTGCATGCATGAGGCCCTGGGTTCGATTCCTCAGCACCACATAAGCAAAAAGAAAAAAAGCTGGAGGTGGTGCTATGGCTCAAGTGGTAGAGCGCTAGCCTTGAGCTGAAGAGCTGAGGGACAGCGCCCTGGCCCAGAGTTCAGGCCCCATGATCAGACTCCCCCCCCCACCAAAAAATAAAATAAAAGGCACAATTGATTTTTAATTATATATATTTAATAGCCTCAAATATCATGTTCAGTGTGGAGAGGTTACTTAATTAGTAAGACTTCCGTGGGCATTTTAACACAGGGTATTATTATTTTTTTACACTGCCTCCTACTTATCTTGTGAGAATAAAAAGCTGTTTAGAGAAGCAATGATGTTCAATAACCTAGACTATATCTTTATGAAAATAGGAAAATTCACATTTGGAGCTTGATCCCTAAAAATCACCGTCTCCCTCGTAAAATGTTTTTAGCTTTTTGTAAAAGACAGGAAAACATCCGACGTTTACTAGATTTTTCAAATTACTATGCCTCTATTTACATAACTAAGCCAAAGAGAAGTAAGTTGTTTCCAATGGTTTTCATTAGGTTTCCATCTATGTAGGTCATAATCTGGGCTTTCCTCAGACATTCCACTTAGTAATGGCTGTTAAATATAAATGGAGTGTGTACCTGGGAACTTGAATTTATGGACATCTCTTCTCAGAGAATATGGGGGTACCAACACGCTTTTCCTATTACTCAAAGTTTTATTGCTAGTCTGAAATTGACCGACTAAATGACTGTTGTGGATAACTCATACTGCTGTAAAACTGAGCACCGGCTTACTACGGAATAAAAATGTGGAGGAATCATTGCGGTGTTTAATATCAGGACCCTCTTGTTTTCTCATTCCGTTTAATAGAAGAACCAGCCAAATCAGCGGAAGGAAACTTTATTAAACAAAACAGTGTCATTTCTGCCATGTCTGCTCCTCTCCGTGAGTGGAAATCATTTATGATCTTAATAAAAAGCACTTCTAAGCCCTTTCCTCATGACTCCTCCGCACGAGACGTGCAGATGAGTAGAATGCAAATGGCCCATCTTCCAGGCTGCCAGGGCAGGGAGTTAATGCAATTAAGTACTATGGTTTTCATGCAATTTTCTTTCCACCCAGACACCTGTGCTTTTCTCTTCCCCCTCTTCCTCCCACCCCGCCCAGTGGACCTCAAGAACAAGGAAGAAAGGGAAGAGAACAAACAGCACTTTTAAAGAAATGGAGTGGAGGAAAGAATTACATTCAAGATCTGAGAACTACAGGAGCTTAAGGATAAAAGAGGAGGAAATGCCGTGGGCGTGGGCCCCGTGGCATTCCACAGCGCGGGGGCAGGGACCCAGCCTTGACACTTGGCTGCCGGGGAGTTGAATGCAAAGAGCTGCTCTTTGATCAATCACCCTGTGCCTCTCTGCCACTGAGGAAGAGAGGGCTGCTGGCTTCCCGGTCTGCACGTGACGTGTCCCGTCCTGTCCACTAGGTGGCAGCAGGAAATCAGAGTTGTCTCTAGTTAGGGATCTTGGGCTATCAAAATGAATGCATTAAAGGAGAGAGAGAGAAAAAAAAGTCTCCCAGTCTTAGGAGAATTCTTATTAAGAAACATTGCCGTAAGAAAATAAAGTCTCCCATGAAATCTTTGCTCAGCGGTGAGTTGTTGCAGCAAAAGAGAATTTTCAGTTTTCAGCTGAGCCATCCCTCCCTAAAAGCTTCCCATTCCAGGGCTGGGAAGGTGGTCTAGGGGTAGAGCACTTGCCTCGCATGCGTGAAGCCCTGGGTTCGATTCCTCAGTACCACAGACACAGAAAAAGGCCAGAAGTGGTGCTGTGGTTCAAGAGGTAGAGTGCTAGCCTTGAGCAAAAGAAGCTCTGGGACAGTGCCCAGACCCCGAATTTAAGCTCCAGGACTGGCAAGAAAGAAAGAAAGACAGAGAAGAAGAAGAAGAAGAAACTTCCCACTCTAGCCTAAGAAGTGCAACACAATTGAAAAACTAAGGAGGGGAGACACCCTCCCTTCTCACCCCAGCGACTTCTGTCAGGAGAGAGTTTAAGGGAGGGAGACCTTTAGTTACATAATAACTAGAAATGACCACTCATAAGCCATGGGCTTTCCATTTTGTAATTGTGCTTTTTCCTGCACTTTTTGCAATAAAAAAAAGAAAAGAAAAGAAAAGAAAGAAAAGAAAAGAAAAGAAAAAAAGAACATCTGAGAGTTTCCAAAGGTAACAGACATAGATACCAAGCCAGGATGTTTGCAGAAGCAAGCAATCTGTCTTTTCCTTCAAAGGTGGGCATTTTGTTTCCTGGCTAGGAGGAAGGGCAGGCAGATGTTTCTGCCATTGGTGGACAAAGAGGCCTATGGGCCGGAAGGCTTCAGGAAGGAAAGCAAGCAACACCAATCACTTTCTTCTCATGGCTGCCTTCATGGTCTATCTTTATGGTCTATCTATCTGCCTTATGGTCTATCCAGGTAAAGCTACCCATGAGCTTAGTTCCTGGGATGGGTGTTGGTTGTCACAAACTCCTATGGTAATGGTATTGGGAGTTGGGGCTGTGGGAAGGTCCTGAGATGTCCTCCCTCTCCTCTCCTGGGTGGTGGTGTTTGCTTTAGAAGAAGAGTAGGAGAGATTGGAGCTGGCAGGCTTGCGCTGTCTTGCCTCGTGATGTGATTGACCACGCAGGATGCAGGAATAAACCAAGGCCCTCCCCACATGCCTACACTGTGCTCTCTGACTCACCGGCTTTCAGAATTGGGAGCCGAGTAAACCTCTATGCTCTATCAATCATCCAGCCTGTGGCAGTCGGTGATAGCAACAACAAACGGACTGAGACAATTCCTCACTCCTACCCTCTGGGTTTGCTATCTGTCTAACTTTATTTCTTCTTTATACATACGTCTATGTTATATAGAGAAGACCAGAAACAGCCTTCTGTCCCTACTTGTGCCGCTGACTACTGTTTCTCTAATGTTACTATAAAATGTAAATGAACGCAGGTCTTCATTGGATACCATCTGTCTCTTTCTCTCTGGGTTGAGGTACCATGATTGTTTTAGTCCTTTGGTTCCCAAATCTGTTTTAACCCCTTTCCTTTCCTTTTTCTTTTTGGTGGTACTGGGTGTTTTGAACTCAGGGCCTTGCACTTGCTATGCGTGTGCTCTACCACTTGAACCACATCTCCAGCCTCCCTTTACACTGGCCATTTATGTCTGGGCTACCTTTATGTCTGACCTTACTTTGGTCACCTTATGTATGTTTCCCAGTTTATCTGGGAATGACAGGTGTGCACCACCATTCTCAGCCATTGGTTGAGAGGAAGTCTTGTGAATTTCTTTTTGCCCAGGCTGGCCTTGAACCTTGATCTTCCAAACTCTACCTCTCAAGTAGCTACGGCTACATCCTTGAGCCACTGTGCCTTGTTCCCCTTCAACTCCACAGCCTCTCAGCTCCTACGTTTAAATCTGCTTTCAAGTAACCCCTGGGCCTCTTCCTTCATCTCTTCCTTCCATTCTACTCCCAGAACTATGCCTGACTTCATGCTTATTCCGACTATTGGCTTATGCCTGGCTTCATAGCTGACTCCTTTAATCTTGATCTCACAGGGATCTAATAGCCTGTTATGGTTGCAACACAGATTGGCCTATTGTTAATCATGCAATTTTCTTTCAGATATGAATGTCTTCGTGCATTTCTTTACTGTTCTGTCATGGAGGTTTTACCTTTCTTTAGGGAAAGTTTATAGTCTTCCTCTTTCCCTCACAGCACTTGGCATGTGCATAATATAAATGCTCAGTAGATAAATATGTATCATATCTATTCATCCATGCCTTGGCTCCTCTGATTCTTCCTAACTCATCCCCAACACACAATCTTCCCACACACATTTTTGCAGAAGAATACAATGAAAATAGCTGCGTAGTGAGGACGCTCGCAAGGCCCTTTGGGAAGATACTTCATCTATCAAGCAAAGAACATGGGTCGGATGACAGCAGGGATCCCACAAAAGCTGACCTTGGAAGGTTAGCTTGCTCTTTATTTTTTCTGCTCTATAATTTTTATTATTAATATTAATTATAGTAGCCCCGGACAAAGCATGTTTTGTGGAGTGAAGGTTTAAAGTACATAGCTCGGGGATAATTACCATGATCATCTTTGGCTTTACTTAATTTCTTGAAGGCATTTATACTAAAATCTAGTATCCTCAATGGATGATTAAAATTTATTAGTCAGGATGAGCTGGGTTTTGCCCCCCCCCAAAAACAATAAAAAACACAACCTTGCCATCTGAGTAGCTGAGCAAAGGAATGCTTATTTCTTGTGTTTCCTGTATGCCCGTAGCAGGGTAGGTCTATGCTCTCCTCACTCTGGGATGTGGAGCGATGTCCGCAGTCACCTCTGGGGAAGGAAACCTGCTGACTGGCAGGCTGGCTCTTCACAGGTTTTATCACCAAAGAGATACATGCTCCTTCTGCTTCCACATCACTGGCCAAAGCGAATCACTTGGCCATAATGAACTTCAATTCAAGCAAGAGGGAAATGCGGCCCAACTATGTGATTAGAAGAAAGAAAGTGATGATGGGAAGATAAACAGTGAGAAATAGTCAACATCCACTTCCTGGGAAGCTTTGGCCCTCTCCTTTTTTCCCCTTCTATAAACACTAATCCTTGCTGAATAAAGCTATTTGTCCTTGGAAATGTAAATAAGCGTGGGAGAAAGCAAACATTTTGGAATCTAGATTTTAAATGGATAGTTTAAAAACTAATCCAATAACATTGTCTTGTTGGGAAATCAAGATAAGCATGATTAAAGTAAGTCTTACATTAAACTTTTACAAAACCTTTTGTCTTTTTTTTTTTTTTTGGGTCCGGTCGTGGGGCCTGAACTCTGGGCCTGGGCACTGTCCCTCAGCTCTTCAGCTCAAGGCTAGCGCTCTACCACTTGAGCCACAGCGCCACTTCTGGCTTTTTTTCTTTTTGCTTATGTGGTGCTGAGGAATCGAACCCAGGGCCTCATGCATGCAAGGCAAGCGCTCTACCACTGAGCCACCTTCCCAGCTCCAAAACCTTTTTGTCTTAACTATTATTTTAGATTGGATGAAATGGAGGGCAAGCAGATTATGGGTCTAAAATCAATTTTTATATTTTGCACAATATGTTCAAGCCTTTACATAACTGAAACCATAGTATATTAAAGAATATAGCTGAGAACTGATGGCTCATGCCTGTATCCTAGCTACTTAGACGGTTGAGATCTGGTTCAAAGCTGGCCAGGGCAAGAATGCTTGTGAGAGTCTTATCTTTAATTAACCACTAAAAAGCCAGAAGTGGAGCTGTGGATCATATGATAGAGTGCTAGCCTTGAGTAAAAAAGCTAAGGGATAGTGCCAGGCCCTGAGTTCAAGCCCTAGTACACTAGTACATATACCCACACCCCATACACACACACACACACGCACACACACACACACACACACACACGCACACACACACACACACACACACATTTAGAATAGTTAAATTCAATTGAGCTAACTCTGGGGCATAATCTTAAGGCTTTATGCGAGAAGGAATTTATTCTGGCAATAAAACTTTCCTTATAAGGAAAAGGAGATCAGGAAAAAAATCATCTGTGGCTTGTTGAAATTTATTTTTAAATAAATTACAGTGTATGTCAACTTATTGGGAGCTTGCATGTGTATAACATAAATTACAACACTTGGAGAAGGTACTTGTTTATTTTCTATTTTAGGCTAATTATAATGAGATGCAATTAACCAGGTGATACTTTTATTGATGAGATAATTTAGTCAAAAGATATAATTGTACTATTTCCATCTACTCTTAGGCATGTAGTTTTATATCTGGGAGAAAAGAAAGATTTTTAAGCAAGTAATGTTAGAGTTCTGGCTTGTGAGGAAATGGGAGGGGGCATTCTGAATCTCTCTGCTTCCTCCATGTGTGACAAAATGGGAAGAGGCGGTGGTTAAGGTCTCTGAGATGCACAATGATATACTTTTCAGAATCAAAGGTGCATCGTGTGGAAAGCCAGGCTTTTATTTAACTAAGTGTAGATGAGCACTTTGATATTGTTAGCACGCATTATCATAGTTCTCATGCTGGAAGGACCATCCATCCTTGTGGTCCTGATAGTCTAGTCTGGTCAATGCATTTAGACTTTGGGCTCTTCAAACTGGATCTATACAGGCAGATTTATGCCAAGAAACCATCTCTTCAATATGCCACTTAACATTTCCTACACTGGTAAGAAAGAGGAGACCTGGGGACACAACAATCTCAGTTGACTAATAAATCAGGGCTTTCACATTTCTCCAGTGAGCCAGATGGGAGGAAGAGGGTGAATGGCTTCTAGTGTTGGCCAATGATGATGTGAAAAATCCTCAAGTAAGCCAGGTATGGGTAGCTCACACCTGTAATCCCACCTAGGCAGGAGGCTGAAATCTAAGGATCCCAGTGTGAAGTCAGTGCAGGCAGAAAAGCCTGTGAGACTCTTATCTCTAATTAGCCAGCAAAAGGGTAAAAGTAGGGGTAGAGGTGTGGCTCAAGTGGTCAGAGCACCAGCTTTGAGCAGAAAAAGCCAAGCCAAGAGTGAGGGGTCCTGTTCTCAATCACAACGAATTGATTGTCCCAAAGTGTCACTGGTGTAGAGGGTGGGAAACTTGGATTAGACATACTGCTAGTTCATCATCTAAAGGGTCGACAAAAGGCAGCCTCCTGTCTGTGTCTGAATGGCCCTCGGGCTGAGGACATTGCCATGCTTCTAAATGACTGAAGAGATCTAAAATAGGACTTGTATGACATGTGGAATGTACTTGAAATTCAAATTTTAGTTGGATAGAAGAAATTTTATTGGAATCCAGCCACAGCTGTTCTTTGGCACAGACTGTGGATATCTTCTTCCACAACACAACTCTGAAGCTGAGTCGCTGTGACACAGACCATGTGGCCTGAAATACTCACTGTCTGGCCCTTTATAGAAAAGTGTTTGCCAAGCCCTGTCCTAGGAGAATGTCAGATAAGCTGTCATCCAGATGGGAAGTTGATGTGGCCCTTTAGTTCAACACTCCCTTTCTGTGGAGATTTTCCAAGATCCAGGGTGAGGTCGGGAGAGGGATACTATGAGGAAATCTTGAAGCACAATTACAAAGCAAGCTGAGACAATAAACAAGGTAGTAGGGGCAGGGAAGCCTGCCACATATTACTGCCAGCTGGAAAGAAGGATACTTGCTTACGTGATTACCTCGCGTGCTCTTCCCATAATGAGTAAGCAAAGCCATTTGTCAGGGAGAGCAGGGGCTGTGTGCAGATGCTCGGAAGTGTTTAGGGCAATTGCAAGAGCACATCATAACCTTGAAGAGTGAACAACACATGAATTTCCAAATGATGGCTCCCAGCTTCCCTTAAAAAAAAAAACCAACCCAAATAAATACGACTCAAGCAGGTGGTGGTGAATTAAAGACCTGTTTACAGCATTTATAAAACTTATTGACAGTGGAGATTGTGAGGGAGTTTCACAAAGTGAGTATTTATGGGGAAGGAATCAAAGTCCACAATTCATAGGGTTAGCAATGATGGTAATGTCATTTCTCCTTGCCTGTAGGAGAGCTGTCCATGGTGCTGAAGAGCAACTCTGTGCTCCCAGGCTTGGAATGTGCACAGTTCAGAAAGTGCCTGGCTTTGGAGGGACTTGGATTCAAGTCTTTCTCCTCCCTTGTTCTGTTGCTGTGCCACACATTTTGCATTTCTTTTTTTTTTTTTTTGGGTCCAGTCGTGGGGCCTGAACTCTGGGCCTGAGCGCTGTCCCTCAGCTCTTCAGCTCAAGGCTAGTGCTCTACCACTTGAGCCACAGCGCCACTTCCGGCTTTTTTCTTTTTGCTTATGTGGTGCTGGGAATCGAACCCAGGGCCTCAGGCATGCAAGGCAAGCGCTCTTACCACTGAGCCACCTTCCCAGCCCCCACATTTTGTATTTCATCCACACTCTAAGCACATTTGACATTTGACATGGAGATATTTCCTCTTGGTCACACACAATTTGGATAGGGTTGGTAGACCAGTGAAAAGCCATCCAAAAGGACAGTCTATATCTTTGAGAAAAAGCTTGAACAAACAACATTATAATATATTTTTGACAGAAGTTTCTCTGTAAGCCTTTAGCCCACTTATTTATCAGGCAGTTGTTTCTTTGAGGATTTGTTGTTGGGGAATTTAATTTTTTGAGTTCCAAGTATATTTTAGATATGAGACCCTTGTCCACTGTATGGCTAGTGAAGATTTTCTCCCAATATGTGGGCTTTCTATTGATCTTGCGAGCTATGTACTTTGCCATGCAGAAGCTCTGCAATCCCATTTGTCTAACCTTTCTTTGATTTGTTGTGTTTCTGGGTCTCTATTAAGAAAATTTCGGCCTGTGCTAAGGAGACCTAGGGTTTCTCCTATTCTGTTCTGTAATGTTTTCAGGGTGTCTGCTTTGACTCTAAGGTCTTTGAACCATTTGGAGTTGATTCTGGTGCAGGGTGATATATAAGGATCTAGTTTTAGGTTTCTACAGGTGATTAACCATTTTTGCCAGCACCATTTACTGAAGGAAATAAGAATGGCCAATAGATACAAGAAGAAATGCTCAACCTCTCTAGCCATAAAAGAAATGCAAATCAAAACAACATTGAGATTCCACCTCACCCCAGTTAGAATGGCTATAATCAAGTGTAACTTGTTCAACCACTTTGAAAAGCAGTATGGAGGTTCCTCAAAAGCCTCCACATAGAGCTCCCCTATGACCCAGCAATCCCACTTTTGGGCATTTACCCAAATGATCACAAACAAGACGAAACTAAAGCTACCAGCACAACTATGTTTATTGCAGCATTATTTACCATAGCTAAGATATGGAACCAACCCAGATGCCCCTCAGTAGATGAATGGATCAAGAAAATGTGATATATATATATATATATATATATATATATATGAATTCTATGCCTCCATCAGAAAGAATGACATTGCCCCATTTGTTAGGAAATGGAAAGACTTGGAAAAAATTTACATTAAGTGAAGTAAGCCAGGCCCAAAGAAACATAGGTACTATGGTTTCCCTTATTTGCAATAACTAGTATATGTCTGGGACAAGCAGAAAAGATCAAAAGCTATGTACATGTGACCAGATAGAATGATGTTAAGTGACATGAACCCCAAGATAGGGACACAAGTGGTTCTTTCTTTCTTGCTATTGTTTCTAATGTATTTATAATGTACCATGTGATTTTTTTTGTTGCTTTGTATGTTCTTCCCCCGTGGTATAACCCATGTTTTCACTGTATTTGATATCAGTCTAATTTGGGTAGGGGATGGGAACAAACAAAATGTTTTAATAGGGATACAGTTAGACCCATTGTAACCATGAGATGTACAAGACACTGTTGAACAATGAACTTATATTTTAGGCTGGGTGGGGGGGAGGGAGAAGTGTAGTTGTGGAAGTGGGAGGGAAGGATTGGTAGGGGAAAAACAAAGGAGGAGGCAACAATGCTTGATAGGAAATCTACTCATTTGCTCATGTAATAAAAAAACTTAAAATATATATATTTGAAACAGAAGAGGCCAAATCTAGCTCAGATCCTACTTTAGTGTTTACAGGGGGATTTCAAGACAATGAGAGAGAGTGAGAGATAGTTTAGCTATTAGTTTCTCTTCTTAACCCATTTCTAATGTAAACATTTACAATATGTAAAATAAACTATACCTTTGTGCTGCATTTTATGTTTTTATTTATAAGATTATTTGTTATTCTTCAGTTCTAACCATTTTTAAGACTTCCCCCCAAGAAAATGATTTAGTTTATTCTTTTAGATTCTATTAATGCTGATTACATTTGTTAATTGTGTTTTGGGAAATGTCTTTCTTCTCTCTCTCCTTTCTCTCTCTCTCTCTCTCTTTCTCTCTTCCTTTTGTTGGTCATGGGACTTGACCTCAGGGCCTGGGTACCATCCCTGAGATCTTTGGCTCAAGGCTCTACTACTTTGAGCCAGAGCTCCACTTCTGGTTTTTGAGTGGTAAGTTGGAGATAAGTCTCATGCATTTTTCTACCTTGGCTGGCTTTGAAGTGTGGTCCTCAGATCTTGGCCGGAGTAGCTAGGATTACAGGTATGAGCTACCAGCCTTTTATTCTTTCTTTCTTATTTTTTTTGGGGGGGGGGTCCAGTCGGGGGCCTGAACTCTGGGCCTGGGCGCTGTCCCTCAGCTCTTCAGCTCAAGGCTAGCACTCTACCGCTTGAGCCACAGCGCCACTTCTGGCTTTTTTCTTTTTGCTTATGTGGTGCTGAGGAATCGAACCCAGGCCCTCATGCATGCAAGGCAAGTGCTCTACCACTGAGACACTTACCCAGCCCCTCTTTCTTATTTTTATGTATTTAAATGATCAGTTTTGAAATTAGGTTATAAAATTTTCTTCTGTGGCATTGACGTCAGTTTCTGCATTTACTGGGCTTTGATTTAATTTTTCTTTAAATATACTCTCAGTGTATCTTATTTTTATTTATATATATATTTATGAGAAGAGATTGTTTTTAATGTCATGCTTTCCCCCTGACTTTCTATGATTCTTAATGTTTTTATTTTCTAGATTTTTTTATTGTTTTCTTATTCTTTCACCCACCCCCTCTGGTTTTGAAGTTACATATTATATTGCATTAAGTGAGCATTTTGGACTTTACCACTTACACTTAAGAAAGACTGAAGTTTTTACTTTTTCTCTGTCTTTTAAAATGAAGAGAACTTAGAAAACTTCCTAACTAGCCCCTTCCTGAATTTCAGGCTTCATTTGAATTGTTTCATTTGCTCCCACTTTTAAAACACACCTATTTAGGCTTTACTATGGTATTAGATAGTTCTTATTAAAAAAATAATTAACCCATTTCATCCATCTATTTCTTTGAGCATCTTCTTACATCTAAGGGATTTCTTGGCTTTTTCTTTTATATATATATAAGCTAAATCCTTTAGAAGTTGCTTTAATAAAATAAAAATCTTTTGGTCTCAAGCTCTCTCAGTATCTGTTGATCCTGCTCTCAACACTTTGAAGATATCATTCTGCAGTCTTGTCTATCAGCTATTGTTTTTAAAAATTCTGTTTTCACTCTATTTCCTGTTACTTCTCCCCTCCCCCCCCTGCCCATGGCTGAGTTTAAATCTCTCTCTTCCCTTTTGGTTTTCAAGCCTTGAAAGAACAGAGGTGAAAAATTCTTGCTGTACAGAGTACTGGATCTTCACTTAACCATCTAATAATACTACCACAAGCCTTGTAATAAAAGGTGTAGCCACATCCCCATTTGAAACCTTAATTTCAATGAGCTGAGTTCATTCATATGAGTTGATTTTTACCTTGCTTATGAACCAATAAAGTCTGCATACATGCAAACCAAATAAATTGATTTAAACCTTAAAATGTTTTTATACCAGAAATTATCGTGTTGGTACTGCTCAATAAAAACAGTAAAAGTTTGGTGCCTCAGAAATTCTATTACTATAGGATAAATTAGTTTGAGATATGGATTATAACTTTTATTGAGTATTTGCAAAATGTTCAATTTTGTACGAAAGAGGCAATTCAGAATTGCAATTATCTGTTTTTATCAGAATGGATCATTCAATTAACTCTTCATCTCCTACTGCGTAAAATGTATTTTTTTAAACTAAGAAATCACTTTAAAACAAACATCAAATATATTGCAAGTAAAATAGTTATGCTTAAGGATGAGTATAAAACACTTATTTAAAATAATTTAATTTTTAATATATTAAGTGAAGTAAGGCAGGCCGAAAGAAACATACATAGGTCCCATGGTTTCCCTTATTTGCAATAACTAGTATATGTCTGTTTAAAAGACTTGATATATTTTTTATTTATGAAAACTTTATATTAGATATCTTTTTTCCTTGGTGTTACTGGGGTTTGAACTCAAACTTTATGCTTGCTAGGAAGGTGCTCTACCACTTGAGCCATATCTCATGTCTGATAACTTCTAAATATCTGCATTACTTTTTTATAAACAAGTGAATATTGCTATATCATCCAAGAAATCAATAATTTAAGTGTATAATAATAATTATATATTATATAATATATAAGTTTAAGCCCCATGACTGGCATATAATAATAATTAATTATATAATTAAGGCTATTAATTATATTAATAAATAATATATTAATTATATTAATAATAAATATATTAATTTTATATTTATATATAAATACATATTATACATAATATATAAATATATAAATATACATAAATATATATAAATATATAAACATATATAATTATATATAAACATATATAATTATATATAATATATAATATATGTTTATATATAATATATAAAATATATAATAATTACATATATAATTAATTAATAACATTAATTAATTATATGTTACATTAATTAACGTTATTAATTAATTATATTAATTATTATATATTAATTATTATATTATATATTATATGATGTATAATATATAATATAATAATATACATATAATATATAATTATATAATATATTATATGTATAATATATTATATATTAATGTTATTAATTATATATATAATTATTATTATATGCCAGTCCTGGGGCTTAAACTTAAGACCTATATACTATCACCCAACATAATTTGCTCAAGGCTAGTATTCTACCACTGGATCCCCAGTTCCACTTCTGGGTTTTTTGGTAGTTAATCGCGGATAAGACTTTCTCAGACTTTCCTTCCTGAGATGGCTTCGAGCCATGAGCCTTAGATCTCAGTTTCCTGATGGCTAGGATTATAGGCTTGAGCCAACAGTGCCCAGCCTTAACCCTTTATTAAAATTCAAAATATTCCATTAAGTACACAAGTGACAATTTTTACTACTTATACTCTAACTTGGTGCAGACTTGGCACCCAGGGGCAGACATTTCATCTTTTACCTAAATATTATCTTTACATTTCTTGTGAGACATATTACTTTTGAGTCACAGTTCTATTACTTGTGTTTTTTAAGCTGAAATCTAAATTGCATGAAAAAAAAAGCCCATATCCTAAGTATGAGCAAGCAGTGTGGTGAGTTTTCATAAAGCAGACCCAGCCATGTAATCGGAACCAATCAAGAAACAACAGTACCATCAGCTTAGCACCTCCCCACATGCCTTTCACCAGTCACAGCCCTTTATCCCCTGCTCACCAAGAGAGTGACCATCTTTCCTTCTTATACCTGGCTATTTGGAGAATACTGCTTATCCTATCAAGAATACATCTGCTGAAGGAAAGTGTATGTGTGTGTGTGTGTGTGTGTGTGTGTGTGTGTGTGTGTGTGCATATGTGCCAGTACTGGGGGCTTGAACTCAAGGTCTTGTGCTCTTGCTTCTTTGCCGAAGATTGGCACTTGGTCGCTTGAACCATACTTCTACTTCTGGCTTTTTAGAGGTTAATTTCAGATAAGAATCTCAGGACTTTCTTGCCCAGGCTGGCTTTCAACTGTGATCCTCAGATCTCAGCCTCTTGACTAGCTAGGGTTATAGGTGTGAGTCATCAGCACCCGGATGGAAGAAAGATTTTTTGGGGGGGGATTAATAAATTGCATCTGTGATGGGACAATATGGACCATGATGCATGTACTCATAAACGTTGAATGGAAACTCCTTTGTACAACTACTTAAAGATAACAAGAAGTTATAATAAAATTGCATTTCTTCTTATTTGGTATGGATTTAGGTTACATCTTCTCCAACTCACAAACACATCAGTCCTTCAGCAACCTCCCTATCTCTCCAACCCAAATGACTCTTCAGGAGGGAATGGCCATTCTCTCAGCCATGCAGATCTGAGACCTTCCATTTTGTCCATTTTTTCTCTCTGCAGGGAACAGAAGGTGGGAACATCAGGGATATAAAGAGCCTGTTGAAGCAGACCTGGCTTCTGAACTACTGGTTTGGTTTCTTCAAGCTCTGATGCTCAATGGTCAATCTACCCAGGACAACAACAGGCAAGAAGAGAGCTGTACATGGAATGAGGCTGTACATGGATTTGTGTGGAGGCATGGTTTATATGCCAACACATATTCCATGAGGGTGGGTGCATGCTTGTATCTCCCTGTTCCATCCATTCTGGGAGAGACTGACCAAGGTGGAAATTTGCTACTAGTGATGGGACATGCAAAGCCAGGTGCATCCGCACTGTGTAATCCAATGCTGTGTGAAGATGTGCTGCCAACCTACTCCAGAGGGTACACATTGACTTGCTTTAGGAATGGCTCATTTGTGGCTTAAGTTCTCAGCAGAATCTCACCAGGAAACCTGACTCCTCTATTCAGCACAGCACCATTTCCTCCTTCCCATCACTAATCGTGTGGAATGATAGGAAAAACAAGAATGCAACATTGGCTTGCTGTATCTGGACCTTTTTTAAACAGGAATACCTTCAATCATCACACTAGTCCCCTTTTTGTTTTTACAACTTACATAAAGTACAAAAGGAAACATTTTTGGGTGAAATTTACACTTCAATGCCTGTTGTGTTCGGTGATATTGGGATTTTAACTCAAGATTCCTGTGCTTGTTGGGTAAATACTCTACCACTTGAATTACACCTTCATCCCCCCTTTTTGCTGTTTTTGGTTATTTTTCACGTAGGATCTTACACTTTTTGTCCAGGACCAGTCTCCAAGTATGATTCTTCTATTTCCACCACTTAATTCTTGCCTGGGAATATAGGAATGCACTACTATGTTAGGTTTGTTTCCATGAGAAAGGGTTGTCTTACATTTTGGCTTGGGTTTGGACCATAATCTCCCCATTTTGTCCTCTTTGTATAGCTAGGATCACAGCTATGTGTCACTATGTGCAGCCAGGTTTATTTTACTTTATATATTTCTCTTTAGACTAATTAACAAAGTTTGAAAGCAGTGATTGCATTTGTTACTGTTGTTTTGGAAATTGTAATTACGTTGGTAAAAGTCATCTATTCATTGAGTACCTTATAAAAGGAGGGGATGATGCTTTTCTATATTATCTAATTTAATTCTCACAAAATGCGTTTGGTAAGCAATTTGAGGCCAGAGAAGTTCAAATAACGTTTGCAAGGTCACAGAGCTAGTGAGTGACAGAATCCTAACATAGACTCCAGATTAGTTCCACTGTAAATTCTGAGCTCATGCCCCAGGCAGCACTACTGACATTGCAGGAAAATAATGGTTTAACATCAAGGGACCCCAAACCTTTAGTTCCCTCAGTAAATTTTTACTGAGGGTCAGCAGAGAATTTTTACTGGACTCAACTCAATGTGCCTTCAGAAGATCAAGATCGATATCCCGCAGGAAGAACAGTGAATGAATATTGTGATTTCAGGCCATTATCTTTGGCAGACAGCCTACAAAGCCCAACCACTTTAGATCAGGCCAGGCTTTCGAAGACGCTCATTTACTTATTTAGTCATTCATTCCTGATGAAGATGTTGCTCACGTCATCAACTCTACAGAGCTGGCTCACTTGAATGATTTACTGATATTATTTATTTTTGTCTGGTTTGTGATTGGTCAGACATAGTTTTGAAAGTTTTCTCAGGATATGATCCACAGAGAGGCCCAAATATCATTGGAGAGCAGACCCATGTCTGTATCCTGTGTGTGTGTGTGTGTGTGTGTGTGTGTGTGTGTGTGTGTGAGCAGTGGGACTTGAACTCAGGGCCTGGGTATTGTCCCTTAGTTTTTTTTTTTTCTTCTTCTCAGGGTTGGCACTTGAACTACACTTCCACTTCTGCTGGGTAATTGGAGATAAGAGTTTCACTGACTTTTCCTGCCAGGCGTGGCTCCAACGCTTGATCCTCAGATTTCAGCCTCCTGAGTAGATAGCACATAGGAGTACAGGTGTGAGCCACCTGACCTGTGTCTATGTCTTGAAGGAAAGGAGTTTGCTTTCCAGTCTGCTAAAGTTGTGGTTAGGGAGAACAGGGTGGTTTTCCAAAAATATACATGGGTTTGCTTTCACCACAGTCTCCATAAACAACTCACAGTGCCAGTGCTTGCCCGCCACCCATTTTAATGATAAGATTCTAAACCCTTTACTCTCCAGACTTGTAAAAATGACCACCGAGAGAAGTCATCGTGAGAGAGTCTTCAGTCCTGTGCCGGACAGTGTTATTTTGTGCCTGAATCAGATTGCTTAGATACCTACTTATTGGACTCCCTCTTACTTTATAGACAAGGAAGGTCTGCCTCAGATGACATGTCAGCAGTCCCAGAGAGAAGGAGAGGGATGAAAGGCACACTCCTGCCAGGTACCCGTGGCTCACACCTGTGATCCTCGCTACTCAGACCTTTCCGATCTGATTCATCAACAAGGAACAGGAAGTGGAGGTGTGCCTTGTGACTGGGTGCCAGCCTTGAGCAAAAGCAGAAAACAAAACATCCCCCAAGAGCTCAAGGTCCTGAGTGTGAAGCCCAGTACCAGTACACACACACACACACACACACACACACACACACACACACACACACACACACACACACACACACCTGCCTTTCTAGCTCTTGTTTAGCCCTTTCTATCATCCACCTAGAAACTAGGAGGTACCACAAACTAGAAAATGTTCTCCCTATCTGAAGATTTCAGTTTTCAGTATTTTTAAGGAAAATTCCCATCATTCTCCCTAGTGTCTGACTACCCTCAGAATTTATTGTCTTTGCTACATAATCCTAACATAATCATAAAACTTGGAGAGATAAAAAACAAAACAATGCAGACTTGGGAAGGAAGACCAGAGCGCTTACTCAAAATATCCTTTATAGCAGTATTATAAATAATCCACAAGCATAATAGCTGTAAAATGTAATAACAAAAGCAAAAGATATCCAAGATTTGCTCAGTCACTTGATCAGGTCCATTCTTCTGTCATCTATTTTTAGCCAAAACATATAGCAATCAAAATATTTATTCATTACACACCAAAAATAAAGTCCACATAACAAGTTTTAAGTTTTGCAAAATTGGCAGGACTTTGGATTTTTGAAAAGTCACAGCCATAACTGAGGATACACCAGTTTTTAAAAGAATACAACATTATTGGGAATAAAATTAAGATTCATAAAACATGAATTTACAGGACGTTAAACATTCAGTTTGAGCATCTTGAGAAACTTGCATGAACTATATTTACAAAGGCCAAACAAGGCCAGGCATTACTCATACCTATAATCCTAGCTACTCGGAAAACTGAGATCTGAGAACTGGGGTTCAAAACCAGCCTGGGCAGAAAAGTCCTGTGAGACTCTTCTCTCCAGTTAACCAGCACAAATCTAGACATGGAGCTGTGGCTAAGATGTGAGGGGGTAGGCAGAATCAAAATGAGCACAAGGACCTGAGTTTAAGACCTACAGCTCTTTCTCTGTCTCTCTCTGTCTCTCTGTCTTTCTCCCTCTTCCTCTCTGTCTGTCTGTCTGTCTGTCTGTCTGTCTGTCTGTCTCTCTCTCTCTCACACACACACATGCCCAAATAGTGGATTAAAGAAAAAAAGTAGGCAAGGTGTATGTTTTCTAAGGTATATAAATAATATCTTGTATAATAGCCAGAACATAGAAAAGAAGAAAATAGAAAGAAGAGAATATAAAATTCTTATAAATTCACTGACAAGAAATAATCTATTAATATTTTCAATATTTGTATACTATAATACTTTCCAACGATACACACATATGAATTGTTTAATATGCATATTAAAACAATATTGTATCAGTTTTCTGTCATATTTTACAACCAAAGTTATACTGCAATCATATTTCTATGTCAATGGTCCTTAAAAGCATACTTAGGCAATTTATATTTAGGGAATATCATTTTATAGTAGACAAATATATTCAACCATTTGCCCCTTTAGTGGGATAGATACCACTGCCTTACATGTTTCTCAACTATCTCTAGTAACCTTGGGAGGTACAATATATTTTTTTAACTTGCACATGATCTATAATTATTTCTTTAGGGTGTAATTTTAGATGTACAAATCCTTTCTCTCCAAGTTGTTGGTGATGGGGCCTGAACTCTGGGCCTGGGTGCTGTCCCTCAGCTCTTCAGCTCAAGGCTTGAGCCATAGCACCACTTCTGGCTTTTTTTTGCTTATGCAGTGCTGAGGAATCGAACCCAGGGCCTCATGCATGCAAAGCAAGCACTCTACCACCAAGCCACCTTCCCAGTCCCTCACCCTTATTTTATTAGACAAACTTAAAATAAAATAAAGTGCTATATTCTTTCTTTTTTTGTTTATATTTCCTTGGGCAGACACTATACTTTTTTACACATTTTCTGAACAAGTCTGGATTTTCTTTTGCCAGATACTTGTTTAATATCTTTTACTTTTTTGTGATTAAAAATATTTTAAGCCTATGTATAACTTTTATGTCAATATATTTTTCTATGTTGTTTTACTTTAATTTTAATACCCTATTTACATAATACCATAACTGTTAAATGGTTAAAGTCCATCCTGTTTCTTTCATGCTTACAAGGGTTTTTTTTTTTTCAAAAAAAATTACACTTTAGAAAAACTCCCAATTGTTTTTATTATTCCTTTTCTATGTATTGTTTTCTTGGAACAACAAAGCCTTTAATTTCTTGGAGTCTATCTTAGCATCTAACATGAAGTGGAGATTTTAGGTTTTCTGTGTTTTTAACAAAGGTCATACAATTTTGTTAGCATCATTATTTCCTCACTCATTGGAACTGGCTTAGTGTATATACATTCTTAAGCAAGCGGTCTTTTGACATTCTAGTCACTTCCAGTGACCCTTTTAGTCTAGGTTTGTTAGTGATATATTAGTTTAGTTATTATAGAACTTCATTTTCCAGTAATGTTAGCTGGTGTAGTTTTTTTGTTTTCATTTTAACATAATTTTTTTGTAATTGCTAAAAAAGGAAGGAAAGAAGAGAATAAGCAAAAGAAAGAAAGACAGAAGGGGAGAAGGAAGAAGGAAAATGAAAGGAAGAAGAGAGAGAGGGAGGTAAGGTAGGAGGGAGGGGGAGAGAGGAGGGGTGAAGAAAGGGAAGGAGGAATCAGATACATTTTTTGGGGATTGCTACTAAATAGTTAAGGTTTGCCAAATGTTAGTGCCATCATTTCTGCTTTTATTTGTACCAAATGTTTCCTTTCGTTTAATTTTATTTACCTATTCAGAAAAGAACATATATCAATTTACTACAGAAATGATGTTTTGCCTTTGGGCAGGTCAAGTTTTGGTAACATTTGAATCAGAAGCAAATAGTGGCCAACTGGAAACACTGAAAACATTTAATGAGTTACCACTGCACACTCTTCAGTCCTAAATCCTTATTTATTTCATAGAGCTAAACACCCTCAGCAGGAAGATTAACTGACTTTATTTACTAAACAGGTCCAATTTGGAGATTATTGATTCTTTTTACTGTCCATCAAAATTGGTTCTTTGGTTGTGATTCCATCAGTTAAGGTACATCAAATCAGTTCTATTATTCTGTGGTGGATTCATATAATATGTGGAACAAGGGGACACTGAGATCTAGCTGAGGACTTTGAATCCCAGCGGGAAAAGATGACTTTCCTGGTGGCCTTAAAATTAGTAGGATATGACAGTGTTCTAAATGATTATTAAATAAGAATTTACCTTTTACTAATCCTTCGTAACGTTTAGAAATGTAGTGTATCTTTTTTTGTTCATCAGAATCTTTTCCAGATAATCCCTCATACAAAGTAGTAAAATAGTGGGATTATCATGGGCTTTGGTGTCTGTCACCTGTTTACCTTCCCTGTCTATGATACAGGAATGACCATGGTGCTATTGCAGGATGGAAATGAAGGCCAACAAGGTAAGCACTCAGGAAAAGAAAGTAGTCTGGACAATGAGTGACACATGTGTGATCATATTTTCACACCTTTGTACATATCTTTCGAATATAAATGTATATGCATAGAAAGGAAACTATTCTCATGGAGTAATAACTGATTCTATTTACTCCCTTTTAAAAAAAACTGTGTTTTATTTTGTTGGTCTCAGGACTTGAAATCAGGGCTTGGGGCTGTCCCTGAGCTTTTGTTTGCTAACAGCAAGCACTCTACCACTTGGAGCCACAGCTCCACTTGTAGTTTTAACAGGAGATAAGAGTGTCATGGATTTTCCTGACTGGGCTGTCTTTGAACTGCGGTCTTCAGATCTCAACCTTCTGAATACTTATGATTACTGGTGTGAGCTCCCAGCCCCCAGGACTACTTTACTCTTAAGGAAGAAATTGAGCTCTTAGGAACACCAGCAATTTACCAGATAGGCATATGTTAGCTCCTTCAATAGGGAGGTCACTTGCTGAGAGAGGGAGTTTTTTCTAGTGATGAAAACAGAGGCTCTTCAGACAGAGTGTCTGCCTCCGAAGCTTGATTTCACCACTTATTATGTGTTCTTGAGGACATTGCTTAAGTGCTCTGTGGGCTCACTCCCTCTCTCTGTAACACTGTCAGTGAGACTCGAGCCTTGCTCAATGCCATGAGGCCAAAGAACTTTATGCTAGTCACACACTGGTCACGGCGCCCTAGCAGATGCTCAGGACAGGGTGGCTACAGCGTGTTTGGCTTTCCAGGATTCATGTTGAAAATCTCCAGTCCCCAGTGTGACAGCGTTAGGAGGGAAACTTACGCATGGCGCCCTCCAGAATGAGACCACTGACTTTGTGAGAGACTATCGAGAGCCCTTGTGCTTTCTTTCCACCATGTGAGCACACAGCAGGAGCAGGAGTCAGCTTTCTGAAACCAGGGCAAAGGCCCCTTCTGAGGCTCACCGTGTGGCCACACCCTGATCTCAGACTTCCAGCCTTCAGAGCTAGAGAAACAAATAGAGAAAGGGCGAGGGAGAATGGTCAGACCATAACTGTGTTGCGATCCACTTGGATAACCATGACCAAATAAATACCTTATGCCATATAATGTGTCAACAACAGAACTTCCCTGCTTGGAGTTCTGGAGGTTAGAAAGTCCCATCCTGGCAGTGGTGGCAGGTTGGATGGCGTCGTAGGTGGCCTGTGTGCCCTCACACAACACAGGGAGTGGAAAGCGCCGTTCTCACCACTTGACCACTTGATCGTCATCTCCCAGTGTCTCAACCTCCCACTGCCATTTTATGGATGAGGTTTCCATTTTGAATTTTGGAGCCGCAAGCATTCAGACTCTATAGTGATCCCTAAGGCTGGTATTTTCTGTGAGCAGGACATGTGGTCTTGGACACCTAAGCATTGGGTGCCATGCCAGGACAAAGAGATATCACATAAGAGATGCACTGAAAACATCCATGTCCCCTGGAGTCTAGCTGTCAGGGAGAAAAGTAAGAGCCATTCTTTGGAGGAAGCTCAATTAAGACTAAATTAGGAGACTAAAAACAATACAATCTAGGATGTATAATGTATATATCTAGGATGTATAATGTATAATCTAGGATGTATAAAATAATCTAGGATGCTAGATTAGTTGACTGATTGGATTTGAACTCAGATTCACGTGAGTCTTGAGCTAGTGCTCTTTGCATTTTTTTCTCAACTGTGTATTCTCCTTATGCTTTCTGTTGGGTGTTCACTGTTTTTCAAAAATACCAATCTACCATGAGTCATTTCATGACCCATAATCACCTTACTTACTACGCAGCCAAACTTGGCATTGAGAAGTCACACAGGTCCCCGTGTTACCAAGGACCATTACCAAGGAAAACCAGGTACAGATCTGCAAAGGGTTATGAAAATATTTAGAAAATCAGCGCTCAGACTCCCAGGTAAGTTATCTGGTGCTGTCAGAAGGATATTAATGAAGAAGGACTGCAGGAGATTCTCCAGGTAAGGAAAGAATAATTAGCACAGTGGTCTCAGTGGCTCAGAGAAATAAACAAAGCAAAACAGAAGCACTGGAGACTTTCCAAGCACGTTGTGGGGGCAGGCCAGGTGTTTCCTTTGTCAAAGCCACAATTAAACAAGAAGAAAGGGGAAATAGAGAGAGAAGTAGAAATGCACAGGTCCAAACTTGTCTTTTAATTACAAAGCATGATTAAAAAAAAAAAAACCTCTGAATTTCTTTTCCTTTGTATGAAATCCTCAGTATTGGAGTTAAAGGCTGTGAGCAGTGTTTTTTTTTCCTTTTAGCACAATAATCAAATCTTTGTTTCATGTTGAAAGCCAGTATCATCCAAAGAAGACATCCAGCAAATGGAAGACACTGTGTGTTTCTTGTGGTGAGTCTATGTATTTGCTTCTTGGGAAGTCTTGTAAAAAAAAATCAATGTCTTTGTTACATACACATATCATGGTACATAATTCTATAATAATTAATAATAAGGGCATCGGAGTTGTGCTGATTATTTGTCTTCCTGGGGGCTGGATGTGATTGGCCAGGGCCGTGAGTGGTTTAGCTGCACACTTCATCCTGCGTTAGTGACACTGTGGCTCTCTGGGAGGCGGCAGACTGGTGGACCGTGTATCATGACAATATGTCAGAGACATAGTGTCAAACCATTAATCATGCTTTTAAAAAAGCAGGTAACTCTTGTGTGGATGCTGATATTTACAATTATCTAGAGAACAATGAAATTTCTATAGGATTTTCAATAATATTGTCTGTAATAAGTTGGGGGAGGAAGTTTCTCACATACTATATAGGAACCTACACTATTTTCTTCTTTTATATGTGCTAGTATGGGCTTTGCTTTTTCCCCTTAAGTGGTGCTCTCCTGCTTAAGCCACACCGCCACGTCAGGCTTTTTGCTTGTTAACTGGAGTTAGGAGTCTCTTGGGTTTGTCTGCTTGGGCTGGCTTTGAATCATAATCCTCAGATCTTAGCCTCCTGAGTAGATAGGATTACAGGTGTGAACTGCCAGGGCCCAGCTCCTACAACAGTTCTGAAGTTGCTCTTGATTTAAATTCATTTGTTATTTTTTGTTTCCTAAGCTGTAAAGATGGAGTTTTAAGCAAACATTGTGATTAGAGCTGCTACTGTGGAAGAAAAGAATAGACTATAGCTATTGCATAGTCAGCATTAACTACCAAAAATTGGGAAGTGGAATGTGGCTCAAATGGTAGAGCACCAGTCTTGAGGGGAAAAAAAAAAAACTAAAGATCAATGCCTAGACCCTGAGTTCAAGCCCCATACTGGCACACACACACACACTCATGTGCACATACATGCACACACACACACACACACACACACACACACACACACACATACACACATGCACACACACCCCAAATAGAGGTCCAATATATTGAAAGAAATCAGTTCTGACCCCTGGCAACCACTGTGCTACTTTCTGTGTCTATGTATTGGCTATTGTAGATACTCAGTATCTACACAGTTGAATGGATTAGAATTTCAGTTTTTCTGGAATTTCAGTTTTTCAGAATTTTGGGTTTTCCAGATGAACAGGTTACACACCAGTATTCAATTTAACAATACTGAATTTTTAACACATAACAACGATTAGCAGAGCAAATCTGTGGTTATATTTCCCCCCTGCAATTGGAAATGAAGAAAGAAGTCAGGCAACGTGAGAAGGAGCGGCTGGGCTGTGAGCGACCCTGGTCTTTGATCATCTCAGTTACCAACAGCTCTACGCATGACGGAGGTTTACCGCATGAAGCTCTGAGCAGGTAAAAGGCCACAGCTCGCTTCAGAATGTCAGGGTAGAAAGGCTGCTGACATTACACTCCCGATTGTTTTGGTTCTATTCAATAATGGCGGAGCCTTGTTTTGCCATTGTGACGAGAATCTGCCATAATGAATACCCGATCTACCTAGCAACCACCATGGATCTTCAGATGGGCACCAGTGGGTGGCACATGCTTGAAATCCGAGCTACTCAGCAGGCTGGGCCTTGAGGGGAAAAGAAACTGAAGAACAGTGCCCAGCAAAAAGCAGGAAGAAGTGTGGCTCCCTTGGTAGAGCACTGGGCTTGAGTGAAAAAGCCAAGGGAGATTATGGGGCCTTGAGTTCAAGCACAACCAAAAACAAACAAAACCAACCAAAAGGTGGACGCTCAAGAGAGGCTCAATAGAGACCTGCAGATTGTTTAAGGGGTGACTACGTTAACCTTGAGACCTTTTGCAAGGAATAATTTGAAACTATACTCATCATATCCCTCTCTGAACATGGGTACTATTCCAAGATTGCTCAAATATAGGTTTAATGATGGATTTGTATGAATTTCACCTAAGTTATCATCAACAGCATAATGAATTCCATACACTTATCATCTGATACAAAAAAGAAGAGAGTAACTGGGAAAGGGAAGACTACACTTTGGGAAATGTTTTAGTTTCTGTACCATCTGTCTGTTGGGTAGCAGTAGAACGTGGGGACCCTAGATTAAGGGTAGGGCTCAGAAGCCGTGGTTCTCTGTCCTTCCGTTCCGAACGAGCTCCGCTTTCCTGGCTCTCCAGGCTTTGCATCTGTCCAGCTGGTGCCCTCAGTGTTGACCGTCTCTTCCCTCTGCTCACCTGTCTGTGTACACTCCAGTCGCCCCTTCCATGAAGTGGGAGCGCTCGTGTCACACTGCATCAGTTCTTTCCTTAGCTATAGTTTGGGGGCAAGATGTCTATTACCAAAAGGCTTTTATTTGTTGGCCGAGGATTCAGAAAGCATGATAATGATGATGTAAGTATGCTCATCCCTCCCAACTAGTGGGCAATCAAGTCAGAGGTCAGTCTTGTTTTCTGACGAGTCACGAGCTGCAGGGCTCTGGAGTTGCGCTAGGCTTTTAAAGAGCATGTATTTCCTTAGGAATTATGTCTAAGTCTTTGTGATGCTTTACCATCAGAAGCCACAGTAGAAAAGGGAAGGAAGGATGTATAACTGTATACTTATATCCAAGTCCTAACTCTTTCTTACTTACACGAGATGAGCCAACTTAGTACCTAGTGTTAGTATAAAGATCAGACTTATGAACAAGCCAGGAATTGCTGCTTTAAAAAAAAAAAGCCAAACAAACATCCTTCTGTTTTCGAATTGTCTCCAAGAATAGACCCCATTTCCAAGCTCTGTGCTCTCCACACCAAGACTCGAGACTTCTTGGGATGAGAATTAATTACTTCTATGTGTTAAACTTGATTCAATGAATACCCACATGACTGCCGGACCTTTTGCATGGGGCGGTCGCTGCAGGTGTGTCTGTGTCTTTGGGAAGGCATGGAGTGCTGGTGGGATTTGAAAGTAGAGGGGCTCATGGTCAACACCTACTTGAACAAGTTCTGAATATTGCTCATGTAGATTACTTAACCCTGCCTAGACATTAGAATCACCTAGGAGGTTGAACAGTACTGATGTGGGCATCTGTTACAAGGCAATCAAGACAGAAAGGATATCTAGGATACAAAAGGGTAGATCCTGGAAGGAAAATGATTTATAATAGAGTTGTGGCTGAGGTAATTTCCTAATTTATTTTGTTCAAGGCTTTACAGAAAGACATCTCCATGGTTGTAAGTTTTATTGTCAAGCTTACACTATTTCTTTTAAAGTTAGTACAGAAAGTGCTATCATTTCCATGCATTTGCTTATGTTGGAAGAGATTCCATTTATTCAGCTTGCTTCCCCCCTCCTCAGCTTATTTTGAGCATGTAGAAATTTTAGAAAGCCAAACATTTGCCTTAAGCAGCATATGAATTTAAAGAGCAACAAGTGAATTTTAAGTAGGTGAAAAACCTCAAGAGAAGGAGCCAGTGTCTGATGCCAATGCTAAGAAGTCCCTATTTATACAGGGTTGACTCTCTGGCCAATTTAGAGAGAGAAGGAAATACTTTTGTTTATGCCCAAGGAACAAAGCAGCGCTGGTAGAAAGAACAGACAATTTATCCTAATAAAGTCTCTGTTTAGTAATTCAGGAGGCAGCCATTACCGTACAGGGTGTTTGAATTGGTTTGTGAAGAACATGTTAGAAATGAAGGCAATCTTTCAGCTTCTGTATTGCTACTTTGCAACCACTAAGACTCCTTTACACAAGGTAAAGTGTGTGTGTGTGTGTGTGTGTGTGTGTGTATAGAGAGAGAGTGAGTGAGTGAGAGAGACAGAGAATTACAGAGAGACAGAGAGATAGACAGAGAGAGAGGGAGGGAGGGAGAATCCTTCATCCTTTTGTGTACGACCACCAGAGACCATGAGCATATAAAACCCACACGACCTAGCCACTGGTTAACCACACATGCTTGAGGCAAATCACTGCTCTCTCTCTCTGGTGCTCAGTTGCTGTGATAGTTCATTTTAAATGTGAACTTGACCAGATCAAGGTCTAGAGAACTAGGAAAATGTTATTTCTGGGTGTGTTCCCAAGGCTACTTCCAGAGGAGACTGGTGTGTGAGCTGGATGTAGTGGGGAAGATTGGCCCTTAACGTGGGCAGACATCATAGAACTTCCAGGGGCCCGGACAGCAACGAGGAGGCAAAGTGAAGATTTCCCTCTTCCTCTCGCTCCTGGTGCAGAGATATGGCTCTCCTTTCACCCTTGGATGTATAGGCTTGCCACTCGGCTTCTCAGGCTTTCAGCCTTGGACTCCAGTTCACATCATGGGCTTTTCTGGCTCTGGGGCCTTTGGACTTAAACTGAGTCTCACTTCCAGAATCCCAGAGTGGCCAGCTTACAGATGGCCTGTCATGGGTCTATCCACCTCTATAAACACAGGAACCAATTTTCCTTATCTATCTGTCTGTCTGTCTATCTGTCTGTCTGTCTGTCTATCTATCTACCTACTTATCCATCCATCCATCCATCTATCCATCTATCTATCTATCTATCTATCTATCTATCTATCTATCTATCTATCTATCTATCTATCTATCTATCTACCTATCCATCCATCTATCCATCTATGGTCTATCTATATCATCTACCAACATTATCTACCCATCGATCATCTACCTATGTTATCTATCTATCTGTGCATTCATCCTACTGCTTCTACCTCTTTGGAGGGCATAAATAATACAGTTCCCTTACTTGCTTTAATAAAGTCAGTTATAAACACATATTCTCCTTAATGAAGTTATTATGGGCACAAAATGAAATTATGGAAAATACTCTTCAGTTTTAATATGAATCAAATCCAGGAGACATTAAATAGGAATAAAATATATGAAAAGGAAGGTTAAATGTTCATTGGCTTCTTCAACAACTCACCATTTGGGAGGGAGATATCATGCAGAAGGTATAAGACTGACTAAAACCCTCTAATAAACATGTGAGGAGGTGCTGTGAGAACTCTGGGTTTGGGACAGGATATTGCTATGCCCCCAGGCTGGCCTCAAAATCATCACCCTGTCTCAGCCTCCTGAGTGCTGACATTATAGGCATATGCTACCACTCCCCGATCTTATTTCCTTCTTATGTATAGAACTCTAGGGAGAGAACCCAATCTTATACTATAAAGCTTTCTCAGAATCTGGATCAGCCCCATTCCCAAAGCATTTGATATTTTGGGTCCCTGTTAGATAATATCAGAGGTCCATGCTGAATCGATTTCTCATCTATCTAAGAGAGAATCCTCTAGAGACACATATGTGTATGAGCATGCATGCACGTGTGCGTAATATTTATTTTCAAGGAATTGGCCCATGTCATTATGGAGATGCTGAGAAGTGCATCTGTAGTTAGCAAGCTAGGGACTCTGGAGATGCTGAGTTGTGTCCAGTCCATAGCTGACAAGCTTCAGGACCAAGGAGAACCTACATTTGGCTGCAGTATGATTGCAAAAACAGATAACTACCTCCTAGCTCAGGTGGACATCCAGGACATATACCTTTTTACTCCACCTTCGCATTCGGCTCAAGTCTTGAATTAATCAGAGCAGATCACACAAGGGTAGGCAATCTGCCTCACCCAGCCTGTTCTCAATATCTTGCTCTCACCCAGAAATGACTCACAATGCACTCAGAGCAAACACTATTCTTATGTCTACAGTGCCTGCAGGATAGCTTTCCCACATCAGCTCTCGGTGGCCTCTGAACAATCCTGAGCAGAGGACAAATCTAAAGACAGGACAAGGCTAAGGGAGAGTCTTATACCCACACAGGATAAGAATCTACGGCAACATTCCTTTCTATCATTTAAGTCAGAGGCATAAGGATTTCATTTTGGATGGATTTCGGTACAATTGGGGTGATTAAGAACAAGATACAAATGACTTCTGCTTCTTAAACATTCATAGGAAAAAATTTCAGTGATATCTGCAAGTATTGGAATGCTGTACGATCTATCTATGAAATATTGATCAGTAGATCACTTTGGATACTGAACTCAAAGACAGACTAGTTAGGAAATATATTTTTTTTCCTGGTGAATTTCAACTTTAATTTTCTTACAAACCGAACTTATTAGCATAGACATTTCTCTCAAATTTTTTTTAAAATTTTTATTTTTTTATTGTGAAAATACTGTACAGAGGGGTTACAATTACATGGGCAAGATAATGAGTATATTTCTTATCAAGCATTGTAGCCTCCTCCTTTGTTTCCCCTTCCCATCCCTTCCCATCCTCCCAAGTTAGGAAATATTAAATTAAGTATTTAATTTGATTTCCCTTGGACCCATCTAGAGGTCTAACAAATCATTCCAAAATATTTTTTTAATTAAAAAAAAGCAAGCAGAATTTTTATACCTGATGACTACATGTTGACCATTCGTCATTAAGCAGGTCAAGTTTGCAGATATAGAAGATATATGAAACTGACTTCATGTGTTCACTCTGCACAAATCTGGAATCTTTTCTATAGTCTGACTTTTCTATAATTCCTCCTTTTCTGGCTTTAGGCAGGGGTAGAAATCCCATCGGATTGGAAATCAGGAATCTGTACCCTGGTTTGATTCCAAAGACGGCACATTAGGCTGAATGATTGTGAATTTACATTAAATCTTAATCTTTCATAAACTCTAGCATGGATGCTACTTGTCAGAAATCCTACCACTTGAGATTCATTCATTCCTTTTATTTCCACATGAATCTGATAAACATAGATCTCTCACATTAAAGCATTGTCTGTCTGCTCCTCTGCTAATCACACTCCCAGGAAATTCCAGCATCCATGGCCATCTCCATGATAGACTTCTCAAATTTCCTTTCCTTTCCTTCCTTCCTTCCTTCCTTCCTTCCTTCCTTCCTTCCTTCCTTCCTTCCTTCCTTCCTTCCTTCCTTCCTCCCTCCCTCCCTCCATCCCTCCCTTCCTCCCTTCCTTCCTTTTTTTCTTTTGCCAGTCTTGGGGTTTCTTTTTTTTATTGTGAAAATACCATACAGAGGGGTTACAATTACATGAGCAAGGTAATGAGTGCATTTAAAAATATGGAACGCTTCACGAATGTGCGTTTCATCCTTGCGCAGGGGCCATGCTAATCTTCTCTGTATCATTCCAATTTTAGTATATGTGCTGCTGAAGCGAACACCAGTCCTGGGGCCTCAACTCTTGGTCTGGGCACTGTCTGTGAGCAATTTTCGCTCAAAGCTAGCACTCTACCACTTGAGTCACAGCACCATTTCCAGCTTTTTCTGTGATTAATTGGAGATAAGAGTCTCGAAGACTTTCCTACCTGGGTGGGCTTTGAACTTCGATCCTCAGATCTCAGCCTCCTCAGTAGCTAATATTATAGGTGTGAGCCACCAGCATCCAGTGGACTTCTCTGTTTTCTTACTTGGAAAGGCACATATGAAAGTTGAGGATAGGTAATATGATTCGTGACTGGTTTACTGGGAGATTTTCAATAAGCCCTTCTTCTTTTCTAGCCCTGTCCCTTTTTCTTGGTCTTGGCTGGGGTCAGATATCCCTGCGGTAGGTCTACTGTACAATGAACAGTTCTATAGTCTAAGGGGCATTGTGGTTGCTGATTGGCTGGGAGTAAAATTTATGATCCTTGACCTTTTTCTGCCTTGGCCCTTAGTCTTTGTTGAGTAGCTGCCTAGATACTACCTCTAAGATGCCCAGCATCTCCACACCCAGATCCTTCAGGGCACAGAGACAACCAATTCCTCAGCTTGTTTGTGCCTTAGTACCTGCATCTTGTCAGACCATTCCTTTCCTACCTCCACTTCCCATCTCTCTCCACTCCCCCTCCCCAAACCAAGAGTTGAAATGCTAATCTGCCTTCATTTCTCCTATGCTCATTTTGTGTCAATGTTCGTTTCCCAGCAGCTCTTGCTCCCTCTCAGAGCCACCTTCTGCTGCTCTTTCATTTCGTCCTTGTGAGTTTATGGGCATTTTTTATTCCTTTACTATCGTTTTAATGGTGGTTGCTGAGGGAGGCGATTTATACACATAGAGGCAATCTCTTCTGTCTGTATAGAGATGGGTGCACACATCAAAACTACAACCCGACACGATTAATGGAGAAATGAATAGGAGAAGAAACTATTCATGTTAAGGTTTCCATTCTATTTTTCAAAACCAGTAACTGTATATATATGTGTGTATATATAGATATACTGTATATATGTATATATATACACATACCCACGTGTGTGTGTATGTGTGTGTATCTAACAGAGTAAACTGTTCCGAGACATAAATCTCCCTGTTAATAATACAGAAAGAGTAATAAAATGGTTTCTGCAAAACTAGAAAGGAATTGCCCACCTGGTCAGAAGTTAATGTCCGCCCCCTTGACCTTTTATAGATTGAATTAATGCCTATTTTTAAAAAATGTAACTAGTTTATATAAAAACTCGGGGTCTCCCCTCCCTTGGGATTCAGACTTCTTTCTGGCATTAGCTTGGTCTGGATTGCAGGCAATAAACTCCTTATCCTCTCTGAAAAGTGGTCTTTCTTTTTGCTGATTTGCATTGCTCTGACAGATTGTATGGACTGCAATGGAGCTGGATGACGGAAAACATGGAGAGTCAATCTTTGGGTCCAGTAGTAAGGAATCTCTTTATGACAGGTTAGGGTTTTAATTGAGTTGAAATTTCCGAGGACAACCAAGATGGTTGTGATTACAGAGGTCCCCTAAAATATCTGCAGGGGGCGGGGCAGCCTCCGTCTATTATGACAGCAAGAAGAAAGGGTTTTGTAGGTGTGTGTTTCTATTTTTACTTTTTTATTACCATTTTTATTTTATTCCTTTTAAGGGATCCCTGTGGTTCAGGAACTGTTCTGATAACGAAGCATGATGTGGGATTCTTACATGCTTCTCTTTTTTTTTTTTTTTTGGGTCCGGTCGTGGGGCCTGAACTCAGGGCCTGGGCACTGTCCCTCAGCTCTTCAGCTCAAGGCTAGCAATCTACCACTTCAGCCACAGCGCCACTTCCAGCTTTTTTCTTATGTGGTGCTGAGGAATCGAACCCAGGGCCTCAGGCAAGCAAGGCAAGCGCTCTACCACTGAGCCACCTTCCCAGCCCACACGCTTCTCTTAATGGGCAACTCTTCTACAGTTGCTCTTCCTGTAGGCTTTCCTGGGCCTCTCCCCTGCATGTCCTCTGACCTTAGGTGAGGTGAGCGGAGGAATTCTCTGCACACTTCCACTGGGCTCTGACACAGGAGCTCCCTGAGACCAGCTCCTCCCCTTGTCTCCTGTCTTGGCCTTCACTAACCACACACAACACTGCACACACACTGAAGGTGTGATATTGAACTTTGTGGATAGGCCCAAAGCCTGGCCCAAAATGCCATCTGTGCCTGCCACCTTCTTTATTTTATCGAAATGCCAGTTTCCCAGTAGTCCCCATGGATTTCTCTAAGACCTTTGGGTGAGATGTAGATGGACCATCAGTACCTCTTTGGACCCAACGTCACCCCAGCTAGAGAAGCACAAGGTGTTGGTATCCCATTCCTTACCAGGCAGATAGATGCCCTATTGCTGATGCCCCTCCTTAGTGCTGCGGTTCGTGGTTAGAACGTTTAGCTCTCCCAGGCCATTCGGGAAGCACCTGAGGTGGGGCTGCGGCAGCCCCACAGTCCGCACAGACAGATGGGAGGTGATTTGTTGACTTGTAACAATAAAGCTGGCGATGTTGCCCTGGAGACCTGCAAGGGTTGAATGATCTCCATGAAGGAGCTGACTGCGTTCTGGGAGCAACATGGCTCTAGGGAATGCAGGCTTATTAGGATATTAGGGAGAAACAATTGATGTTCTTTTTGCCTGAGTCTCCTTGTCAATAAATCAAGGATTGAAATACTCCTTCTACTTTGGAGAGACTGAGGGTAGCCTGCAAAAGTAGTCAAGAAGCCTCCCCTAAACACAGTGCTTGGAAAGTCCACCCGGTATCTCAGCATGTGTCATGGAAGTGAGGGGAAGAAATAGGAGCTGTTATGTAGTCAGGGGTGAAAAGCAGCCAGATCACACCTGGCAGATAACATATGGCTTACCATGGTACTTCTTGTTCCCATAGTGCCTCAGGCTCCTGCTCCTTCTTCCCAGAATACTTGAGTTCTCACTCAAATTCTTCTTCTTCCCATAATGCTCCAGGTGTTTGCTCAATGAAAATATACAAGCCATCAAGCAATCAGCCCAAGGTTCATGGAAGGAGCTATGGGAAGTATGCAAACTACCATAACCACCCTCCAAGATTTCCTGGACACCTTTTTTGGAGCTGCTTTCCAAGTGGAAAATATGGTACTTTCCTTACACAGCTTTTTGTTCATTTACAAATACACTTTCTCTGTTTAAACATTTTCCTGCCTTTGGGTTCTTTAATGGCCTGGGTAATTTCCTAAGCTTTTATGCTTAATGCTAGCACTCTTCCACTTGAGCCATGGCTCCACTTGGATTTTCTGGTGATTAATTAGAGATAAGAGTCTCACAGATTTTCCTATATGAGCTGGTTTTGAACTGTGATACTCAGATCTCAGCCTCTTGAGTTACAAGGATCACAGGTGTAAGGCACTGGTGCCTGGCTGGCTCACCCCAATTTTAAACAAGTATCTGATATGATTCTTCTTTTTTTATGATTCTTCTTTTATATGACTCTCTGGATTTTCTTTAAGTGCTATTAAATTATTTAACTCTTTTATGTGTGTGTGTTTGAACTTCATGTAAATGAAAATGTGCTTTGTATGTCACATCAATCTACAAGAGTAAACTTCACCATCCGCTGAAAAGAGAATTGGAAAAATTATCCCTAAAATAACCTTGGTTTTTATAATTCTACAAATGAAAGAATGTGACAAGAGTAAGAAACATTGAATATGTATATGTGGTATGTATGTGAAGTGCATATGTGTGTATATATACACATATATGTATAATTCTCTCATTCTTGGCATAATATTTTCCTCAAACAAATATTATTTCTTGTTTTTTATTTTTTTTTTGTCGGTCATGGGGCTTAAACTCTGGGCCTGAACGCTATCCCTCAGCTCTTCAGCTCAAGGCTAGTGCTCTACCATTGAGCTACAGCGCCTCTTCCAAATATTATTTCTTGCATTGAATTTCTGTACCTTTTATTCAGTAATTTCCATTGGTAGATAACTGTAACTGCTTAAGACAAGCAAACTTTTCTTTAACTCTGTAGGTTCAAAGAAAAAAAATAATGGCTCACTTAAGCCCATTAACAATTCCCCTTTATTTCAATTAGATCCTAGCATTGTACCTATGCAATGCTAAAGACACTGTAATTCCTGCTTGACTTTCTGATTTCACTGAGACTCAACGTCAAAGCTTTGTGGCTAGCTGGGCACTGGTGGCTCACACCTGTAATCCTAGCTACTCAGGAGGCTGCTCAGGAGGCTGAGAACTGAGGATCACGCTTCAGAGCCAGCCCAGGCGGGAAAGTTCACGAGACTCTTATCTCCAATAAACCACCAGAAAACTGGAAGTGGTGCTGTGGCTCAAGTAGTAGCATGCTTGCCTTGAGCTGAAGAGCTGAGGGACAGTGCCCAGGCCCAGAGCTCAAGCCCTATGACTGACCAAAAAAAAAAAAAAAAAAAGCTTTGTGGTTGCCACAGAAGAATTCAAATTAGGAAGGTGAGATGAGGATGGAGAACAACTGCAGAAAGGGAAACAGCACAGGAAATGTGATGCTTTGGACCCGAACTCGGAAGGCCCTGTTTTCGCAGCCTCAAAACTACTCACTAGTGTTTGTCCTAGGGAGATCTCCAATCTAAAGGTATTCTGATCTGAATAGGACATCAGTTCTAGCATATAAACTCATTTCCAGTGCTTAGAACTTCTCCTTCTTTCTCCTTACCCACAATTCTGCCAAAGATGAGCAGGCAATGCTTCTTGGGTGTTGTTTGCAGGTGATTGATCTTATTTTCAAATTTGGTCAAGGGAATAGCTCCTCAACTATTATCATTCAATATTTAGGTAGTCTTAGAGCATTCGCTACTAAACATTTTTATGCAAATTTATACTTGATGAAATAAAAGAAGGCCGTACATTCCCTGAGACTACAGTGGAGCCAAGGCATTACATTAGCAGGTTTAAATTTTTAATTAAGATGTAGTATAGATGCTACAGTGCTATTTATGGAGACCATCAATTGCAGAGAGGCAATGGTACCTCCATTAACCTCAAAGTGGTTTTAGAGTGGATCTGTAGAGAGAATATTGCTATATATTTTCAATGCAGCAGCCACATAACTTCTCTTTGGCTGGTTATGACATTAAAGTGTGATGCAACTTCTTTCATTTCTCTAGAACGTCCCTACTGGAAGGCAAGCCCATATATTTTCTGCAAGTATAACGACGAAGATTCATACCTATTGTTGGAGCAATTAACGCACTCTACAAAAGGAAAAAAACAGTCCCATATTTTCCATAGCATAATGCCTCTAAGACTAATTAGAATATTTTTTTTCTTATAGTGGCTCTTCTAGCTCCTCAGTGAAATTTATTACTGACATTACGCATAGAACTTTGAGCTACATATGGATTTGCTTTGCTGAGCTCACCATTACCTGACTAGAATAATCAAAAAGGCAAATTTACCAATGCAGAAGATGGAATGATAAAGCCTCACTCACAGTAATAAGTCTTTATGTAAGGTTCAAAGGTGCTGCCCCAAAGGATATGCAAAGCTTCTCATGGAGCACAATTTTCCTCAATGACTTTCTGAAAAGAATAAAATCTTAATAATAAAATGTGGCAACTAGGTACAAAATATAACTGAGATGTTTACTTGTGAACACATAAAAGCAAACATGTCAATATTTTTTTCTTCAAGAAAACTGTGATTCCTTCTCCCTTAAATTTAAAACAGAAGGCTTGTTATGTAGGAGGAAGAAGTGTCCAAGTGTTTCACAATTTCACACCAAGGGATGATCTGGGGAATATGGTATCTTTTCCAAACCCTCAAGTCATGGTGGTCACTATAGTTAAACAAGACTGTGGAATACGCAGGACTGATCCACTTGGTTCTGGGGGGAGAGGGAGCGAAAGGAAGTAAAAGGCTAGAATGAACTTGGATCTCCCTTGCCCTGTCTAGAAGGTAGATTGAGGCTAGAGAGCTTGGATCAAACTGACTCCTGCTACAGCCCTGGAACTGGAACAGTTATAGCCTGAAGAACCCTAGCTCTACCCGGTTGGCAATTAGGTTTGGCAGACCTCCGTCTTGTAGACAGCACTCTCCTCCTCTGAGCTAGGCCTTGAACTCCCTCGCAGAGCATGAATTGTTCTTGAGAGAATCTGTGCCTTTAGTGTTCTTCCTGTGATTTTTCCAGCGACTGTAAATTGGTGAAAGTTGTTTTTTTTTAAATGGGATATTCTATCTTGGTGGATATCATTTTATAATTCTTGTCCATGTGAACAGAAAGGAATACAATTACATTCTTTTTTTATTTGTGCTGGAACTGGGACTTGAGCTCAGGGCCTTGCATTGTTGTTTGACTTTTTCACGCAAGGCTGGAGCTCTACCACTCCAGTCATATCTCCACTGGTTAATTCAGTGGTTGATGGGTGACAAGAGTCTTTTAGATTTGTCTGCCTCGGCTGGCTTCAAATCACAATTCTCAGATCTCAGTTTTCTGAGTAGCTAGAATTACAGATGTGAGCTACATTCAGTTTTGAAGGCGCAAAAGCTTTAGTTGAGGTGGGTACTTATTTGGGGGAAGATTTGGCACTTAATTCCCATTTTAAGGTGAATAGAATGTTCATGAATGTGAGGGAGCCACCACATTCTTTTTAAGGAAAGGTTTGTAGCCCTAGGTGTTGATTGGCCATCCATCCATCATAGTATATTACTGAAGTTGGGAGAGTGTAGAAGGAAGCAGGTGGATTAATGGAAAATAGCTGCTGCCATTTGGGGCTCCACAAAATTGAGAGTTTGGGAAGATGAGAGGCCTAAGTTGGGCATTTCTGCCTCAGGAATAGTTTTCAATTTCTGCTTTATAATTGATATGTATCAGCGCACTCTCTTAGGCCATAATCCTGTTAGGGCTATGAAACATTTTCTTCCTTCCAAAATGAATATCCTTTACACAAGGAAATTGTGAAACTAGATTAGCATTTCTTGAACACTGATCTTGACGATATGATTGATTGGCAAGTTGGTGAAAAGCACAGACTCTCTTGCCTCTAATGAGATTCAATATTTTGAAGACGAAGAGTCCATATTTTAAACACATCCTCCGGCGGTTGTTTCATTTAAGAAGGAAGAAGAAAACCAAGAGACTGAGTGAGTTAGACATTTTTCCATTTGTACCATTCCACGAATCCACTGTCCCTACTGCATATCTGCTTAAAAAAATCAGGACAAAACCTTTCCTTGATTGGTAATAAGACTACTCAAAAACTTTAGGAGGCTGGATTTTAGATGAAGAAGAGTAAGAAAAAAGTCCAAGTGGCAAGGGAAGCCTAAAAGTATTATCCAGGTTCTCTTGGCTAAACTTTTTTGCTTGGTTACCGTGACAACCTTCACATATATATATATATATATATATATATATACACACACACACACACATACATACATACTCCCAGTAATGTGTAGAGAATTAGACATTAGTGTGGATAGGCTTTTGGAGCAAGGGTGCTTTCAGATAGAAATGCTGACTTAGTCTGTTCTGTGGATCACACACCGAATGCTTTCATCAGTTCTTGCAGTGGCCCCCAGTAAGATGAAATCTCTTGCTTTGTCTCATACAATAATATGAAGATCCAAGAGAAACATTGGGTGGAGGGAGATCCGTTAGCCCAAACCCTCTTGTTTTGTACCAAAGCCTGTTTAATATGTGAGAATGCTCAAGACAGCAATCAGTGCCTCTGTTCGGAGGAAGAAAGTGCTTTGTACCAGTGCAGTGGGAAAGGGTTGTGGTGGGTTCTGAGAATTTAGACAACCATTTGTTTTTGAGACCACGAGGCTTTGTGAAGTCATCCTAGCCTGTAGTGAGATGATGAAGGTTCAAATTTTTATTGACAGTACAGTTGTGAACATAACTCTCATAGCATTTTTTCATTGTTTATGAGTTGAGAGAATAATCTGAACTGAGTTTTACAGAGAAGGAATATAAAGCCTAGAGAATGGAAGTAACCTTCCCAAAGTACAAAAGTGGTCAGCCTCACACAAGAACTCTATTCTTCTCTCCAGATCCTGTGTTCATTAAACCATTCAAGATGTTTCCCATTTTATCCTCCCTATACAGAATACATCCAATAGCTTTACTGCACTGAAACACATATGCATTCTATTATTTTGAGGTAATTGACTTCCAACTCTGGAAGGCAGTAGGAATGGACATGGGCCTATTCTGTCTGAAGGGCTGAGGGTCTCCAACTCTGCTCTTGCCTTTCCTCTCCTTCCCAGGTGGGAAAGTCTACTCATTTGTCAGAGGAGCAAGAAATCCAATATGGTAGCTCTCCGGAGGAGATCATCACATCATAACAGGCTAGCGAGTCTCCAAACACATTAGAATCTATCATATAGCCACACAAGCATTTTAATATAATTTCCAAAAATATTTGCTTTCCTACGTCCTTTTATGAAAAAGGATACTGCTGTTTTCTCTCATTATGGATAATTATAAACCTTCATTCATTAGCATTAAAATGACATAGAATGGACTTGAGGGGGAAGGTGACTCACAATTCAATTATAGCCTGCAGATTATTGCAGAGAATAAGTAAGTAAACAAGGGAAAAACTGGTAGCAGACTTTAAATATTCCAGAAAGAAGAGAGACCCTTGGTGTTTTGAGTAATAAAGCAACAGGGCTAATTTGTTTTCCCTTCTGGTTGCTTTTAAAGATACAAGATTGAGCCCTTGGAGCTCAGGGGGAGGAGAAGGCTGGAGAGTGGACCCTGGGACCGGTGTTGATGTGTGTGGTCATGGAACAAGATGGCTACCTGTAAAGGACTTCCCATATCTTGTTCAATGATACCCTTAAATAATACCTCGCATGGCATAGAATGATTCTTGCCTTCACTAAAAGCTTGTGACATTATACTAGAATTATAGTAGAGTTCTACTAGTTACTACAATAGAATTATAATAGAATTCCACTAGTTAAATTATAATGTCCATGTTTGAGTTCATAGGCCCATTTGGAGAACAATTGGCTTTTTACCTATAGAGGCATGGTGATAACGTTCAATGGTGACTGTTAGAACACCGAGAAAAGTCGTTAACTTCCAGGTAACTGTACATCCTTCTGGAACATTCCAGGGAGTCCCTGGTAACACTGGAAATAGAGCTGGATTTCTTACAGAAAGGTGTCAAAGGGCATTGCTTTTTCAGACATCATTAGAAAGGAAGGACCCTAACACTGGACAATTTGGAGAGGTTGTGGTTCTAGAATCATGCTTAGCTATTTTCCTATTTAACAATGAGGACATGCCATTCTTTTCTCTGATGGAGGCTTGGAGAGGAAAACAACAAAGGAAGAAACTGGTCTGGCTCTTATGGAGGCCGTGTTCTTCAAATTAAGTGCTTTGTCCATAAAGCTGAGCTCTGTTCTTGGTATCGGAAATTTTCCATTCTACGTCTAACCAGTTCTCCGTGGATCTTTGAGGCCATGTGTAAAGCCGTTTGTTTGGTACATTTTAATGGTGGAATTCTGTGAGTGGATTCCACTGAGAAGAAACATGCAACAGAATACTCAGAAATTGCACAGAGGCAGCGTTTGCGGCACCTTGGGTGTGATATACGGCAGTGTCCAGGATTGGCATCCTTTTATTTGAATTTGAGCATTCTGTTAAATAGTTGTCATTAAGTTTTATGGGCTTTTCTTCTCTTCACTGCAAATGTAACATTAATGTGGGGAGCATTTTCTGTTTGGGAGGAAAATTCATAAAACACCAGAAGGCAGAAATTCTGGAATTCTTCACTGAAAAAAAATTTAAATTACAAATGCATGCGGGACAGGAAGACTCAGTAATATGGTATTAAAAGATCGATGTACAGATTTTAGAAGAAGTCCTCCAAACATGAAACTATAGCCAACCTCATTTATCAGCTTCATTAGCCACAAATAATAAAGCCAACCCTGCTCTGGGATCTCTGCAGTCCACCAAGATGTCTTGGCAGGACAGCTCCGTTGACAGTGGCAAATGAGGAATCTACCACCTTGTCCTTTCTCATCTTTCACAGCCGAAGTGCAGTTACCTAGGCTGACACTGCCATTTCTTTCCAAATTCAGGCAACTGTCTTCACGTCAGACAAGAGGAAGCAGTCAGGGGAAATAGAAATATAAAGGAACACGGAGATTCATCACAACAAAACAACAGATGAATATTTAAACTAATTTAAGTATGACCAATGAGCTGTATAAACTGTGTCATTAATCACCCTGGCACATACAAGCATGCTTTCTGGGCTAAAAATTACAGCATTAAGATTCAGTAAAACTTAGCCACAGTGCATCTCTCTGCTGAACACAGTTAGTGGTGATTATCTTCAAGTCTGCTGTATTTTGTGCACTACCCAACAGATGTGCGTCTCTTGACTTTTAGGTAGAGAAATGATGGGAATGCAGAGAATAATTGCAAAGCAGCAACAGAGCTGAGGCCTAGTGTAGTATGACCTGTCTCAGCTTCTTGCTTGTTTATGAGGGTCATAACAGCTGTGTCATGTGGCAATGATGATGATGGTGGTGGAAGAGTGGATTGCTTCTCGTGGAGTGGATAGAAGTGACTGACTAGCTTGAATGCTGCCTAGGGAAAGCCACTATGCCATACTTCAGGGATGTCTACATAGGTTCAAGTTTACAGTGTGAAAAAGCAGTTTCTGACACTCAGACTTCAGTATCATTTCCATAATACCAATGATCTGGCAGATGTTATAGCTGCTGGAGAGACTACAGACACAGAGGCTTGAACTAAAGAGAACAGAGCTTTAGGCCTCCATTAACAGAGATCTTTCTCCATCTCTCTGTCTCTTGTCTCTCTCTCTCTTTTGAGAAAAAAGACTTGAACATGAACATCAAGAAAGGCTCAAAGCAAAATAAGGGACACACCTACAGCCCAGCCTGAGACAAGATGGCGCTCACAGATAGCATGTGACCCCACATACTATCACATGCTGCAGGTGTGAGACATGTTACCCGTTCTGTGGGGAGAATCAATATTGATTTTCTTTGTAGATTCTTGTATGCCACTGAGTACAATGAACAGTTCATAGTTCGCATTTCAGCACATATAACCTATCACTTCATTTAAAACATGACTTTTGTTATCATCAGAAAATTCTTTTTACAACATTTTAAAAATTGTTATTGTAAAGATGAGGTACAGAGGGGTTACGATTACACAAACAGGTGGAGAGTCTTTTGGGACAATGTCATCATCCCTCCCCTTGTTCTCTCCCAGTTTTTCCCTCCCAACCCCACCTGAATGTTGTATAGATTGTTTTCAACCTAGTGTCCAGTAAGTACCATTGCTGCACTTGTTCACCCTTTATCCCTTCATTTTGTGCCTTCTCTTACACTCTCAAAGACAGATAAATAAACAAATAGAATAAAAAGGAAAAAAAATGAAAAGGGGTAAAAAAAAAACCCTTTGCTTTTATATCCTGGAGTTCATTTTGATAAATATTATATTGCATGATCAGATGCACCTAGGCCTTTGTGTCCCTCTCCTAAAGTACCCTCCTTTGGTCTCACTGTGTGTGAACGCCTACAGGAAAATTCTGATTATCAAGAAGGTGGGTGCCAAGTTTTCATATACTCCTTGGGTCAGGTGGAGGCTGAGGCATCAGAGGAGGGAGAAACAGGAAGGAGGCAGGGATGGAACCATAGTATGGGGTGGAAGGAGCAGAGGAGGAACTATTCAGAGCCTTAAGAGGTGGCAGCATTCTCTGTTTCTTTCGGTCTCAAGAGAGTTGAGGCACCCCGGTGATCTGGGTAGCAGGGAGGAAGTGGAATAGAGGAGTGTGTAACTCCTTTCCTCCTCACTTCTGCCCAGGCCCCATATCTGTATGACCTTGAGCTACCCTTGGCTGTTTGGAAAGGTGGGGCTGACTTCCCGGTCTCAGTGGGGGCTTTCCCTGCACTGTCACTTGCTCATTCCCCTTTATGTCTTCTGCTGGCAGCCCAAATAGACCCAGGACTTGCCAGCTTACCAACAGGGCTGACGGGCACACTCAGGTAGAGATGCTCCCACACTGACCAACAGAGGGAACAGAAGTGCTCAGTTCTTCATGGGTCAGGGCTTATTGGCCCCGGGCATTCTAATCCTTCGGAACATTACAGCAAGGGGGCTGGGAAGCTGTCTGGTTCTTCCTTACGGGCATAGCCTGAGCACGGTCCCCTTTAGGTCTTGCATTGGTTTCCAGCCCAGGACTGCTCACGTGTCACTTCACCTATTCATTTACAAGATTGTGTCTTCCTTCTAAACAATCTGCCCTTTTAGAGCAGAGGCGCTAGCTAATTCTTTTGTGCTCCTAATTATCTACCTGAGTCATTTGAGTCAACAGGTACTTTTTGTGTGTGTTTAATAAAGTCCACTGAATTGACAGGGAGGAGACTAAAAGAAAAATCATCCAGCCTTGATTGGAGGAAACCCCTGTCCAATTGTACCAGCATTATTTGTTCCCCTTGTCTATCATTAGAAATTCACCCCAAAGTCTACAGAAGGTGTGGAGAAACAAACCAAGGGCTAGTTGAAATGCGGCGCATTCCCGCTGTAATGCAGGCACACGGATGAGAAACAAGACGAGAGATCCTTCCGTAACGAAGTCAGTGATTGGCAGTGTCAGTGCAGAGAGGGGGCGGTGCCTGATCTCAGGTACTGTCTCAGATTTACCCCATCCTGGGTCTTTGACCTTTCCATTTTCCTCTAATTATGAGAGCATTCAGTCATGCTGGGTGACTTTTTCACGCTCACCTTTGGAGACAAACAAATCCTGGGTTATAGCAAAGAACTTTGAGAGGAGGTAATTAAAGGTGTTTATTGTAATAAAGGAAAATATAGTTACTTTAGCTGAAACCAGATTTTTATGATTTAAAGGAAGCAAACAGGTAAATTGAAAGAAAAAATAACATTTAACTGGAACTGTGGGATATATAATCATAGACTGACTCTTTTTATTCACTTAGTCTTTCCAGTGTAAAAAAAATAAGGCCAACTTGAATATTTCTCTAACAAAATAAATATGAATTCTCAAAGACAGTTTATCAGTGGAGAGCCTATGACTGTAAGAGTTCAGAAAGTCCAGTCATTTATTTTCACAAATCGCAACTTGTGTTTTTGTTTTGCTCTGCTGTATATGATGGGGAAAAATGCCTTGCCTACACCATGTAGATACAGAGTAAACTTGTAAATGTAGTTAATCAGAGACTCGAGATGAATTGCTCTTGCTTTCTTTTGTTTTTAGGAAGAAGTCCAGAGTTTCCCTTGTTTTGAGCAAGCTAAGTATTGGCAAAGATTGAGAGGAAAATATTCATAACCTAGTGTAGGGAATTGGCACAGATATCCTGCTAATTATAATGAGCCTGGGTGATATGACAGCTCACGGTGAGCTCAGGTCTTTTGGTCTCTGGAATCTCCTCTATGAGGGTCAGAGGGAGGCAAGCGGAGGAGAGAGCATTCCCCAGCCGCAGGTGGGACCCAGGCTCTGAGTCCTGTCTGAGTTCTGGCAAGGAAATCCTTGCCATCCTCAGGGTGATGCTAAAGGTAAAGAAAGTATAGGCTGGGGAGCCCTGAGGATGAGGCCAAGAGAGGCTCAGGGTGCATAAATACTGTGCTGAAGAAAATACACTGGGAGTTTCTGTTCCTGGTGCCAGTACTGGTGCTTGAACTCAGGGCCTAAGTGCTATCTCTTAGCTTCTTTTTTTCTTCTCAAGGATAGCACTCTACCACTTGAGCCACAGCTCTACTTCCAGATCAGTGCTGATTAATTAGAGATAAGAGTCTCATGGACTCTCCCGCCCAGACTGGCTACAAACTACCATCCTCAGAGATCAGTCTTCTGAGTGGCTAGGATTACAGCTGTGAGCCACCCATGCTTATATTTCTATAATATAAATATAAATATTTTCACACTCATAAGGGATCCATACTTGCCTGGATATGTTTGAATTCAGAAGATAGTCAGAGCCCCAATTTAGGCTGACAATACTAGGGTGTGTGTGTGTGTGTGTGTGTGTGTGTGTGTGACCATGCACACTTGCATGTATGTGTGTGCGTGTGGAGGGGGAGGAGCAAAGGAGCCAAGAGGAAGATATCTGCTACCAAGATAAAAATAATTTCAATGAGGGAATTCACAAGATTAAAAGGCTGGAAGCTCGAGTTCCCAGGTCTTCAGAGTTTTAGGAGCTTTGGATCAATTCAGAAGAGACAAGGAGCCTATAGCTACTTCCTTTCATAAATATCCAGCTCAGGAAAACAACCCAGACAAACACACTTGCTAGAAGAAGGCTGAACCTATGATATCGTCTGAGGTTTTGTCTTGTGAGCCAGCCTCTTTTCGGGTCCCAAATAAACACCTGGCAAAGATCTGGGCAAGAAACTACCCAGGTGCAGGGCCCTGGATACCTGTGGCCTTTGATCTCAGACACATTTTGCATGCTCAGTACATGTTATCTTTTGTCTCCACTTTCATTTACTTTCCCATTTCATATGATTCTGGCTCATGGTGCGATTTTTTTCTCCTCCCTTAGCCATGAGTACCTGCTTCTTGAAATATATTCTTGCAAATTCAACCAACAACATGCTTCTACTTCCCATCATCCTTTACAAATGAATTGTATACCCCCAGCTCAAATAATCACTCGATTCTAGCTTACTATTATAAATATTAAGAATAAATAAACTGACATTAAGAAATTATGGGACCTTGACCATTACTATTATCAGCTCATATTTATAGCAGCCTCAAAAACTACCTGGTAGTAACTGCTCAATAAATCAATATTTAGCAGCAGTTTCAATTAGGCTCTGGGTCCCTTGTAGATATCCATAAAGCCACAGAGATCAGGTGTGACACTGGTGGTAGAAATTACAGGTACCAATCATGTTATTTTCCCCAATAGGATGAACAGAAGAGTTTCTAGGGAATATTCAGATATCCTGGTGTACAGGAGAGAGTTCTTGAGATTTGTGTGTATCCGTGTGCCCCTCAGTGTCTCTCCAGCCAGTTGAACAGGAAGCATTTGTGTCTTGCAAAGACTCGTGCAGGAAGATTAAAAACATCAATAACTGCTCTTTACAAAAACGAAGCCGAAAAAGCATAGGCTATTAGCATTGCGGATAACAAATCTTACTTTGACCAGGCATCCATTTACCTGTTTAGAAGCGACATTTTCAAACAAAACAAAACACCACATATATTTGAAAGAGGGTTAAAAGGGCTACAATTTATGTCATTCACTGGTTTTTCTGTATCATGACAAGTTTTTAAATCACTGTAACATATGTGGACATTTCTTATTAACTTCTTAATTTTTTTCTGGTGCAGGGGACTGAATTCAGGACCTCACATTTGCTAGGCCGCCCATTGAACCATATCCCCCGATATTAAATTCTGTCTTAGAAGGTCCTGACCACATGCTTTTCAAACTAAATAGTGCCTAAATGTTTTTAGAAAATGTCAGCTCGTTCAGAGTGCAGACAGATTCTAGTGACTCGCTTGATTATAAAACTAGACTGTATTTATAGAACAGATCTTAGCCAAGTTTTATAGTTTGGGGGCACTGGATAAAGATTTCATTTCCATTCATAGTATGAATATCCTTTGATCTTCCTTATTTAGCTGCTATCAATATTTAACCTCAGTAGCCTTTTTACAAAACTGCGTGTGAAAATAACTTGATTATCTTTGTTATATCTGTTTCACTTGGAAATATTTTCTGAATGGCGTTTCCTTGTTTACCACCTTAAGAGCCATTAGCGTCACACACATTGACAGATGGTTTAGAAAACTGCTCATTTCCCTTCTGTATGTTTCAGTGGTCACGTTGGGAGGCCTCATAGAGAGGAGAAGCACCCCACTGAGTTCCGGGGATGCTGCTGACTGCGTCAGTGTCATTTATTCTCTCTGCTGGGAGTTCTTGTGGGACCAGCATCCGTTGTTACAATCATGATAACCGACTTGGGTGTGAAGAAGTATCTTTCCTGAATATGTCTGCTCAGATCCCAAAAGGAATGAGACTAGACTTTGTTTAAGAACCGGGGAAGGGGGAAGGATCTATCCTTATAACCTATTTGTCAAGAAATCTGAATAATTTAAAAAGCCTGCTGAACAAGGGGACGGCTTAATGGTCCAGAGGCAATGACCTTCTTAGAAATCCAACATTCAACTACTAGAACTGGAGACCATTCAGTCCTACAATAATAGTAACAATGATGATGATCACCATCGTCCATCATCTATGTGATTATCTGGGTGTGCTAGCACACATCTGTAAATCCCAGCTCAGGATACGTTGGGCTATATTTCCTGATACCCTGTCTTAGCCTTCTATGCATCTTCCCAAAATCTGTGTGGTGAGAAAACAATATCTTCTTTCTTGACAGCCAGAAATTTCCCTATTGCAAATACATCAAACTGTTAGATGGGGCATATGATCATAGTAATTTCTTTTTTTTTTTAAAGAGTCTATGTTTTTCCAAATGTTTGACAAGGAGCAGGTATGACTTCTGTAATCAGAGAAAAAAATTCATTGTAGGGAACAGTTTTTCTTAGGAAGCTGTATGGTTTAATTTTTTAAAAAATCTTCCCCTTTGTCATTCACCTCTGTCTCTGTTCAGCCGCTTTCCTCAAACAAGCTAGATGTGCACAGTGTGATGTCAACACTGCTGAAGAGTGATAATGTGCGGGAGCTGTCGCTGGTGCACCCACACAGAGATAGCACCCGCAGGTCACGGTGGGAAGCGGCTGACATGGCCAGCCACGTCAAAGCCATCAGGAGAGTTCAACCAGCGCAAATCAGGCTCCTGGGCTCACACAGGTGGACAGAGGCAGCCTGGCTGGTGGAGGCCTGTGTTGATATCACTGTCTCCCTGCTTCTCTGACAGAGGATAGAGAAGCATGCAAACAGTGCAAGAGACTGCAGGACTTGGTGTAAAACAGGCACCCGAACCCCAGGATGGTTTATTTATTTTTTTTAAATTTTGCACTTAGGACTCAAAATAAATGGAAAGGTACAAATGGGTCACAGCCTGTCAATATTCTTGGCTTAAGAAACCTTCTTATATAAGTGGCCTGGTAAGGAAAGTATGCCATGGTTTTGGATCATATGGAGTCTGTGAATTGAGAAATATTAGAATTCGAGTTCTGAGAATACTGAAAATATGAATTCCAGTCCTCTAGGTCTGCAAAATAGAGGCAGAAATCTCTCTCCTGGCAGCCTTCACTCGGAAAGCTGCTTATTCACTGCTTTGTATTGTGGATTGCAATCCTGGATTAAAAAAAAATAAAAGGTCATTTTCCCTCCTGGCATCAAGGCACAGTACACAGGAGGAATCTGTCTCTCAAGCAAAAGGGTGGGGGTGGATCTCACCGGACAATAGTAGGAAATGATCTGTACAACTTTGGCGGGGGGGGGGGGGGGGGGGGGGGGGGGGGGGGGGGGGGGGGGGGGAGAAATGAGGGAGGGGCCAACAAGTTTGACTCACTACCTTACTTATGTAAGAGTAACCTCTCTGTGCATCACCATGACAATAAAAAACAAACAAATACAAATAAACACCTTAGAAAGGAGAAGGCACGCCTAACGTCTCCAGGTCAGATGGCTCAATGACTACAAATTAAATGATGCAAAGCAGTATTAGAGGTTTGAAAGCATGTATGGCCTGCGAACATATGCCCAAAGCAACAGCAGTACAAAGGTCAGGTCTGAGTGATCCTAGGTACACCAATGCCCACCGTCCTGTTTCAGATGCTCCTGGATTTGTGAACACACACCACTGTGCCCCCTCACTGCAGGAGAGCTGTTCCTCTATTGAACTTCAGGGAACCTAGAGACGGCCTGGCACCAGCACACTAGCCCTGACATACTGATATACTAAAAATTCCATTAAGCTCTTTCCTAGCAAAGAACAAGGCTATTTGCCTCTTAAAAACACAAAATGCTATCTGATGTTCTACAAATTAAAGGGGTAAGAGCTCTGGGTCTCTTTTATACTAGTGGATAGAGAGATTTTCCAAGCAGAGTATTTCAGCAGCCCCATACAATGCTGTGTCCAATGAGTATTTATCTCAGGAAAACAACAACAACAACTCAAGGACAGGCATTTATGGCTCAGTATTAATAAATTATAACAGATCGGCGCTGTCATCCTTCTCACAAGATCTTCACATAAACCGGAAGCCAACCCAATGTGCTTTACGGAACCTCTTCTCTCAGCTGGGTCTCGATTAATTTCCAGAGTACAAGTCAGCTTGTGGTGTGCCCTAATTCTGCCACAGCACTGTTTGGAAGTGCTGTAGTTGGCAGCTATTTCCTACATTTTGTGTTTCTTTTCTGCTTTCCTTTCAGCAGGGGAGCTTTCCTGACTTTAATTAGGGTGTCTTGGAGATCTCCAGGGCCATGCTGAGTGGACCCTGGGTGTTTCACTAATAGATTACAGACTCATTCACTCCCAGCTCTCTTTCTAGCCCTGGAGCTGAGTCACCTTCTCAGAGGAATTGTGATATTTACGCTATTGTGGTATTTCAGGAGTAATAGCACTGTCTTTGTGGGCCAAGGTCTTTCATTTTGTCAGTAGAATTTAATATAAGGATTTAGAGGCCTAAGTTAGGGAGTTGGTAATTAGGCTCTCTGCCAGATGTTTTTTGTTTGTTTTTTTTTGACTGCCAGATGTTTAGTAAATAAAATTCTAAACTCTACACTGAAGAACACTAGAGTTGTGTTCATTACATGCCCTGTGCTGGTGAATCTCTGTGACGTTTGTTGTTGATGTGGACAGCAACTTCCATTCCTAAAGCATGACCATGTGGTGGGGTGCTTTCTCCTTGATCCGCTTCTATTTCCTTTTAAAATCCATGTCTGAGAATCAAGTTTGACAACAAGTGATTCTGAGCATTCTTTAGCAGGTGGATAGGTTCTGCTCCAGTTTTTTATTTGTGAACTCATTCTTTAGAATTCTGAACCTATCTTCCTATAGAAGCCATAGTGATTGAGTTCCAAGTGAGGGCTTTTGAACCAACTGAGAGAAAATGAAAAAAAAATGCATGCATAGGACTCAGGGTTTCAATCATTCGAGAGCATCGTATTTGATGAGAAAGAAAAATCATAAATGTCCTAAATTCAATACAAAAGCCAAGGAGGATGGTGGAGACAAGAGATAAACAGATTTAATCTGATAACAGCTATGTGGGAAATGATCAGACTATTTCACATCCTACTTGAATGCGAACTATCACATGACCTAAAACCCCAACACCCAAACACCTCCATGTCTTGTTTATGGATGAGCTTGATGGACTACTAATCCAACCAATCCGGATGCAACAAGCTCTTCCTGATTGCAGACTTCCTTCCTATCCCCAAACATTTCCTTCTTAATACTAACCTCTTCTCTTAACTCTAGCAATGTGTGTTCAATGCTTTCCTCCCATGTTCCTTACAAAAATACCCTGGGGGGAGGTCTTAGGTCCAGTGATTATTTTTCCAATGGCTATCTTGCTTTGTTGTAGTTGTTTGAGGAAGCTTATCCTAAGACCTGGTCTTTCTATGCATAATCTCCGTTACTGCTCAATAAATCCTTTTATTTCAGAGAATCCTGTCTTGTGCATTTTGGTATGATACATTATCATCAATACTATGGATGGTAATTATATATAGCTCAAAACTAAAATAACCCTGGTGTCAGTGGCTCAGGCCTGTAATCCTAGCTAGTCAAAAGGCTGTGATCTGAGGATTGATGTGTAAAGCTAGCTAGGACAGGAAAATCTATGAGACTTTTATCTCCAATAAAGATCAAAAAGGAAAAAAAAAGCTGGAAGTGGATCTGTGACTCAAGTGGTAGAGCACTAGCCTTGAGCAAAAAATGCTTGGAGATCGCACTGAGGACCTGAGTTCAAGCCTTAAGACTTGGCACACACACAAGAAAGCCTAAAACACGGTGTGTTGCTTCACATCACCATATACCAATACTATTTTATCTCTACCATTACAGTCCTTCAACTTGCAATGATTGAAATTTTGTCTAAGCTGGTGCCACTTAGAAATCCCACCTGCATCCATTTGACTCGTGTTACTTAACTTTATTTCAGAGATGAACATCAACATATTTTCTGTGTGCATGGGGTACTATTGTATACTTCATCAAGCAGAAACTTCTCTGTTGCAGAGCACATATTGTCAGCAGAAACTGAGCACAGATCTAAGACAATCAGGGAAATGTATTCATCACACTAATGATGATTAACTAAGGGGTTGGAATAAGATTCGATGCTAGTCACTGATACAAAAGTGGGAATCTACTTTGTGAAAGTAGCTTTTTACCCCTTTAAACATAGAGGAAAAATTAAGGAACAATCACTTTTTGTTTTTAGCTATTGCGTCTTCATCTTCATGTGATGCCTGGGACTGTGGTAGCCATTTGGGAAGAATGACGTTTTAAGGAATACGCTGTGAGCACAAGATTTTTTTGGCTTCTCTTAAGTATAATGAGAGTTAATACCTCTATCTCCTTAAGTTCTTGCATTGTGGATATATTGGCTATTCACTGTTGACAGTACATAATCTGCTTACCTAGAGCTTTAGAGATAGTTCAGCTCCGCTATTTATGTTGAGTGGAGGACAGTCCTTGAAACCAACACATTGGAACAATACCTCTCTTACCTTGAATAAGGTCAGTTTGGGAAGGAGTTCCTGCTGTCAGCACATTGGATTGGATGTGGAGAAAGAGAATAAGGCTGGCTTTCAAGCTCCTGCTGAATCTCATCTACACATATACCCATCTGACCCCTCTCATCCAGGTGAGCAACTATTTGTTCATATTTGTTCATGCTTGTCACTCACACTCAATGAAAGGGAAGGAAATTTAGTATATTCTAAGGCACCATTTTTCACATTATTAAAGACAAGGAACGAGATAGTAAGGTAGATAAGGGGTGAGAAAACAAGTATTGCTTCATTTTACATAAGAGAGGCTGAATAGGTGTGACTTGAAGGTAAGAAAACTGGGGTTGGAGATGTGGCTCAGGTGATAGAGCACCAGCCAATGAGTTTGAGTTCTGGTCTCAGATCAAAAAGAAAAAAGTTAGAAAATTATAATTTTTCTCCCCTTCATCCAGCAATTGCACTTGCAGTGATTTTACTTATGTGCACACTCTGCTTATCACAATGTATGTCCTTAGTACATCCTTGTCAGTGTATGAGTTTTCATGTGGGTAAAAAGAAGCATTTATGACATTAGAAAGTTAAAGATAATATTTCTTTTGTCTTTTGAACTCAGGTATGGAGAGCTTGGAAATCATGAAAGAAAACAAAGTCTAATTGGTTCTTAATATCTAAATAAGAATGATGGATGCTTTTACACTTATATTTATTATCTGTGGGATAAACACTGGGTGACATGGAACACAGTCATGAAGTTTATTTTGTTTGTATGTAAAACAGTATTTTTTTTTAATTGTGGCAAGAGCCTTTTAGGAAATCTCTTCAGTACACAATGAAGTCACAGAGAACAAATCTCTAGAACACATTCACACCTGTCCAACAACAGCACCCCCTGTTTGTACACCCACAGCCCAGCAGTCACTATTCTACTATAGACTTCAGTCTTTGTGTGTGTGTGTGTGTGTGTGTGTGTGTGTGTTGGTGTTGGTCATGGGGCTTGAACTCGGCCCAGGCGCTGTCCTTCAGCTCTTCAGCTCAAGGCTATTACTCTAACGCTTGAGCCACAGCGCCACTTCCAGTTTTCTGAGCTGTTTATTGGAGATAAGAGTCTCATGGCCTTTCCTGACCTAGCTGGCTTTGAACCGTGATCCTCAGATCTCAGCCTCCTGAATAGCTAGGATTACAGGTGTGAGCCGTCGGCGCCTGGCTAGACTTCGGTCTTTTAAAGGAGACTTAACCACTTTCTCTTTCTGATGTTAACACTGATGAGAAGTTCTGAAAACCTCCAAAGTAATTCAGCACGTGCTTCATAAAGGACAACAAGCCACAGGGCCTGGTGATACACTGTAATCGCAGCTACTCAGGAGGCAGATACAGAAGGATCTTGAGTTCAAGGGGAATATGGGAAAAGTTAGTGAGATCCTATCTCAAAAAAGAAAAGAAAATCTAAAGAAGAGGATGAGAGGTGTGGCTCAAGTGGTGGAGCCCTTGTCTATCCTATGACAAGTATTGTGTAAGAGAATGTCCAGACAGACATCACAGTGGCAGAAATCACACCTTAGTGGGAGCTGGGGTTCACTGGGGGGACTTCCTCATCTTGGAAGGCAGTCTTCTAGCGTGAAAGGGTGGGGGGTGGGATCTAGGTGCTGTCAGGAGATGAGGCCTGCAGTGTTGATTACTGGAATCATGGAACTGGCAGGGACATTATCTGTCTCTGCTAGGATGCTGATAAGTAAAAATCCCTGGAGAATTTCCTGGGGAATTCTTAAGTACAGGCATGTCCTAATGGAAGCTTACCGTTTGAATTGGCCTTATTTGAGTAGCTAAGAAATTCCAAGCTAAGAAGTTAACATGTCTGTGAATATGACCTAGATTACATATCAAAGTAGTTGGTAAAAGAAAACTCAAAACTTCTCAGGACAAAAATCAGCATAAATTGAAGAATACAGTAACCATGCACACTGAGAAGTGCCAAGAATAATCAAAAGGATAAAAAATACTTATGTTGATGTTAGGTGAAATGAACCCCAAGATAAGTATTTAAATGTTTTCTCATTCATGTGGTTGTTTCTAACATATTTATAAGATGATTTCTTTGTTGCTTTGTATGTCCCTCCCCCACGATATAACCCCTGCTTTCATTGTATTTGATGTTGGTATAATTTGTGGAGGGGAAGGGAAAAAACAAATTGTTTAAATAGGGATACAGGTGGACCCATTGCAACAATGAGATGTACAAGTCGTTATGTGGAAAAATGAACTTTACAACTTTGGTGGGGTGGGGGGAGGAGGATTGGGGGGGAGGATGGGGAGGGATGGGAAGGGGAAACAAAGGAGGAGGCTACAATGCTTGATAAGAAGTGTACTCATTATCTTGCCTATGTAATTGTAACTCCTCTGTACAGTATTTTCACAATAAAAATACTTAAAAATGGTGAAATAAGTCACTACGCAGATATGCAGAAAAAAACCCATAGACCTTCAAGATAACAAAATAATCATAAACAAAACATTGAACAAATGTATTTAAATGCTTCTCCGAGAGGCAAGAGAAAACTGAAAATATAATAAAAGCAAAAAGTACTCAAAAGAAAAAAAATGAAAGAAAAAAAAACCTTTTCAAAAGTACTCAAAAGGAAGTTGATAGATTTAAAAGTGAACAAAAAGAGGACTCTGAGATTAAAAAAAAAGTATACCAGCGATTGCCCCAGACTAAAACTGAATTTATAGATGGTGCTTTAATCATGTAATAGAATAATTTTGGGAAAGAAAAATCACTAGGCATAACTATGTACAAAACTTGAAGTTATCTTAGGAACAAAATGTTGTGTGAAAGGAGTTAACACAAAGAATTTGTACTATGTGATGAGATGTAATATGTTTTTCATAAAGCACATAGAGATTATTAATCTGTATGCTATGGTCATTGTATTTAAAGATATCAAAGCTTTTTATATTCTAGTAGTTATTATATACAAGTTATTAAAACATACTATTTGTAATAGCCAAGTGTACATACATTTTAGCAAGGTATTTTAAGCATTTTATTAAAATTCAGTGATAAGGGGACAGTGGGCTAAGTCCCAGGATCAGGATGAATCACTACTGCACATTTGATTGGTGCACCATTGCTCACATGACCAGTTGAGTGCACACAGAGGCAGTGTGGGTAAAACATTGATGTATGTGGATGACCATACATCCTGAGCTTGAGGGTGGAAGTGAGTCAGGAGGTCAGTGGGAAATCTCTGCTCCTTCTGGATTCGGCTATGTACCTCAAACTAAAATCTAAGGCAAAACCTGATGTAAGGCAGAGATGGTTCTTCAGGCCAAGGGAGAAAGGATCCCTGCCCCTCAGGCTTGATGATGGAAAATTTGGTTGCCAATATGTAAAAAAAAAAAAAGAGAAGGTATCTTTTTCTTATACCATGTAAAAAGATGAATGTCATAATTAATAATGGCCTTGTAGGCTTTTAGATTACAAGAGACATTATGACATGAAGCAACAAAGAGAATACTTTTATGAAAGACACAATATACATACAAACAAATATATGTATAATTTCTACTATGTTGAAATTAAAATCTCTTATATGTCAACCTACATTGTAATCCAAGTGAAAGAGCATAAGGAGCCTATGAGAAAACAATGACAATATATACAAGTCAGAAACTATTATCATCTTGTCTCTATTAATGCATATCAATACCATTATAAACTTTGAACAGATGATTTCATGTTGGAAGAAACACAAAACATGCTCAATCTCTCCATGAATGAAAAATATTCAGATTAAATCTGTTTGTCTTCATCAGTTTATAAAATGATGTTGGTGAAATTAAATTTCTTAGTAGTAATTGTTATGGAGCAAATTTAGCAAAACACTTCTTAAAAGATTTACTTGGAAAGAATTGGTGGAATGATTTGAAAATATCAAACATGTTTTTAAAACTTTATAACTCCACTCCTATATATAACTACCTTGGAAAATTCTTGCATGGAACTCCACAAAAGAAGCAAATGAATTCTCAGTGGAGTAATACTTGCAATAATAAAGAACTTGGAGCAATACAATTGTATTGCTATTATATACTCATAAAAATAGATAAATAACTTGGAGTACAGTCATGTGAATGGGATATCATAAAGCAGGAAGAAGTAATAACTCCAGCTGACTAACTCAAAATATATTTTAAATGAGAAAAAATAAGTTTGTGATCGTATGTGTATTATATACTGGCATTTACTTAAAGTTTAGAAATATGCAAACCATGTGCATGCACACACACACAGGGAGAGAACGTTCTTGTGTTGCAGAGTTCTATCAGGCACAGATTTTAGTCATCTGGGGAAGGTAGACGAACTAGTCTCCCTGCATGATTTTAATTTTAGTTCTTCAACAGGAAAATGTATTAAGTATGAATAATTGCAAATTTGTCTGTGCATGTGCACAATCTAGGTTTCATTAGTAGCTTTCTGTCTAGAAATATTGAACACACAGTGATGCGTGGCTGGGCAATTGCTTCTTTTAAAATTGATGGACAGGGTAATTGGCCTGTCCTGGGGCATGAACTCAGGGCCTGGGCACTGTTCCTGAGCTCTTTGCTCAAGGCTGGCATTCTACCGTTTGAGCCAAAGCTCCACTTCTAGCTCTTGGATGGCTAACTGGAGATAAGAGTCTCATCGACTTCTGTGCCCTCGTTGGTTGTGAACTGTAATCCTCAGATCTCAGCCTCCTGAGTAGCTAGGATTATGTAACGAACCACCAACACATGGCAACACACATCTACTGTTCTTTACAGGCACAGTTAGAAAAGCTTGAGGTTGTCTTTGCTTCTGTCTCTCAGCGACAGGCCCCATGACACCTTCCACAAATGGACAGGAGAGAACTGGCTGATGAAGGGGAATAGAACTGAGAAACTGGGATGACAATGTGGGCAGTGGGGGGTGCACTGGGCATTCAGTGTCTACCATATCATTGTTTGACAGACTCTGGGTCTGCAGCTAGAGGAACTCACGGCCGATCTGCGTGCATGAGCAGCGCAGTGGTGGTGAAGGAAGGATGGAGGCCTGGATCAGGGGATACCTCCACCCACTCCCCAGGAGAGCAACACCCATCCCTAGGAAAGTGCAACAGATAAAAAGCTGGAATCGGATTCAGACTTAGAAGAGGATTACAGCAACCAGATCCACACTATAATACCACCACCTGCTCCTGGCAGGGTTTTATATAGACAGAGGACACTTTAGTCAGTTGCAACATTCCATGAACAGTATATGCAGAGCACACCACATCAAGGTTAGTTTTCCTAATTTTTCTCACATTTAAATTCATCAGCAGTAGGAGTTTTTAGTATGCTGAGAAAATTTTTACAGATCATAGAATCATTATATAAGTTTGCATTGATGATTACTAGTGTGTTGAATAGTTGTTAGCACATGCCCATTTTTATATCACATGACTTTTTTGTGTGTATTGTGATTGTGGCCTGTCTTCAGGGCCTAGGTGCTGTCCCTCAGCTTTTCCCAATGAAGGCTGGTACACTACCATTTGAGCTATAGTTCTACTTCCCACTTTTAGCTGGTCAAGAGGGGTTAAGAGTCTCAGACTTCTCTGTCTTGGCTGATTTTGAACTGCAATCCTTATATCTCAGCCTCGTGAGTAGCTAGGATTACAGGATGAGCTACCAGCACCTAGCATATCTCATTACTTTTAAAGCAAAAACTGTATACACTCACATATATTTACACATACACATACAGTTCTAAACATATGTATTTGTGAGTATATGTGTATGATCAATATAATAAAATATGAACATATACAAGAGTGATAAGTAACAAGTTCTGTATACATATATAGAGAGACAGGAAAATATAATTTAAAAAAACAGGTCCACAGATGGCTTCCAACAGTAATGTTGGAAGTGTTTTGTCTGATAGTTTGAGGTTCTTTGAAAATTATTTTATTACTCTATGGCTCTTTTGTACATCTGAACTATTTTATTAGAAGGAAAAGAAATAATAACCATGTCAAAAAAGAAATAAGGCTTTCTAGAAAATGAAAGCAGTAACAGGAACCCTGGAAAATATAACTAGCCCCTTGTCATAGGTTGTCAGTCAATCTTACAAATACAATGCAGAATCTTGAAGGAAAAATATGAGATTCTAGACAGCTCCCTGTTTCTTTGATTATAAGTTGCCAATAATGAGGAAACGAAAGCATACACGTTCACCCACCACCTCCGGTTCAGCTTACAGGCTGGCAGTCTGGTTGAACGCAGAAGCACTCAACCAAGCACAGCATCGTTTACCGTCTATAAAGATGTTTGTCCGGGAGGAGAGGCCTGTGAGGGGAGTTGACAGATTTTAGTACCCAGTTTGCTGGGTCACAAGAAGGGTATAAAGGAATCTCAGGCGTGGAAAAACAAAACACACCTTGCTAGCTTTAAAATCTATCCACGTATTGCAGTAGCAAAGTTAAGTTCCCTTTATCCTAAGTGTTATTTCATCACTGTTCTTTTTCAGGGGTCTGGTAAAAAAACCAAGTTGTTGCGCCTGGAACTATAATCCTTTTCCATAGCCACTGTTAGAAATTATCATAAACTCCTAACAGTGCAGATTTACCATCTGTCCTGGAGATCACAAACCTGACCTAGGTTTCAAAGTCCAGTTGTTTCCAGGGCTGCATTGCCTCTGGGGTCTCTACTCTGAGGAATCTACCAGACTCTGGAGGCCACCAGCATTTCCTTGGCTTCTGCCCTGCCCATTTTTGTCTATCTTCAAAGTGGGTGGAGTGAGGCTGGGCGCTGGTGGCTCCTACCTATAATCCCAGCTACTCAGGAGGCTGAGATCGGAGGATTGTGATTCAAAGCCAGCCTGGGCAGGAAAGTCTGAGACTCTTATCTCCAATGAACCACCAGAAAACTGGAAGTGGTGCTGTGGGTCAAGTGGTAGAGTGCTCACCTTGAGCTGAAGAGCTGAGGGACAGTGCCCAGGTCCAAAGTTCAGGACAGACAGACACACACAAAAAGTGGGTGGAGTGGATTGAGTGCTCACATGACATCATCCTGATCTGATCCTCCTTTTCCTACTTCTAAGGATCCCTGCAAGGAGATTTAGCCTACTTGGCTAATCCAGGATAAGTTTTCTATTTAAATATCCTTAACACAGTCACATCTGCTAAATCTCTTTTGCACAGGAAAGGTAACTCTTCTGAAGATTAGGAGGTGGATGTCTTCAGGGGAGGGACCTGTGATTTACAGGAATCTAAATTCCTAGCAGAAGACCCAGGCATTTTGCTGAGCTGTGTATTCACTGAGGAAGTCAGATCAAGGGTAGAAATCACTGATGAAACTTTCTTTGGAGTTGTGATGATGAGTTTAAGAAAGCTGGGAATGTAGAGCCTGGAACAAAGTTCTTAGCGATGCACCAGTACAATTGCCACATTCTTGACATCATGACAACCTATCCAGGCACTGCCCCTACCCCCCAGTCAGGCCCCCTGGTCTGTTCTTGCAGCACTTGCTCTAAGAACTTTCCAGCTTAACAAAGCCAGTCTCAAACCAACCTTCCCAGAGATGTGGGGACAGATTTCATTTTCACATTCTGAGATGATTTCCAGCCACAAGTCCACATAAATCTGTCGTCTCAGGGCTTTGGCTGCAGCCTGGCTGATAATGAGACAGATTGTTTCACATTGTCAATGCAAACGACTGTTTACTATAGAGAATATCACCCCTCTTACGCAAGGAGCACAATGCATTTATCTGAACTTTAAAGAATACGATATTTCTATTGCAGGAGATGATCGAGGCAATTGGAGAAATCCCCCATGTCTTATGAACAAGCTCTAGAGTTTCTGAATTTACTCTGTTTTGTTGACAGCAGTCTTTTGAAATGTGTTTAGTTGATAAAAAGACAAAGCCCCATGGTTTCCTCAATGTACTCACAAGGAAGAGAGACTACATAATGAGGATCGTTGTGCATGCATGGGTACAGAATGCTATTGCTGCTGTTGCTACTGGATGGGCAGCCAGATTTTCTGCAGAAACTGCTCTCAGAAAGGACCATCTCCCCCTGTTTACACAAGGCAAATCAGAGGTACAGATGGCTCCCCAGGAACACGTGAGCCGAAGATTTAATAGCTTAGGATATCTTTGCCAGAATATTCCATGTAATCCTCTGAGGCTGAGGATCTGGTGCTCAGTGAAGCTTAGCCCTCACTGAATGCTCCAATTACCTTGAACATCTTCAGAGAAAATTGAGTGAAATTATTTGAATTGACCACTTTTGTGAAAGAGCAGAGTATGATTTAAAGATTTTGTCTATCAATTCTTTCCTTTTTTTTCTTCCTCTTAGTACATGTTAAAACAAACAAATCAAAGACAAAACATTGTTGTCATTAGCTTTGTGGTATTGAATCTGGGAGTTTAACTCAGGCCAATTTTTTACCCTCTCTGGGATATGAAAGTTGCTATTAAACTGGTATAGGCATAAAGCACAGACTACCTCTTACAGAGGTTTTTGTTTTGTTTATTTTGTTTTCTTTCATATTTTCTATTTGGATACAGCAACATTCCTGCTTTGTGAGTTTGCTAACATGCTTGTCTCTGCCTGGGCCCAATCCTGTACAAACCTTTGTCCCAAAGAGCAATTTAATAGATACAGAGGATATAAGAGATTTATTGGAATTGGACTCATTCTGTGTGTGTGTGTGTGTGTGTGTGTGTGTGCACGCGCACACACGCGGTCACGCACGGTCACGCATGGTTGAACTCAGGGCCAGGATTCTTTCCCTTAACTTTTTTGCTCATGACTGGCATTCTAGCACTTAAGCTACACCTCTTCTTCAAGTGTTTTGGTGGTTAATTGGAGGTTAAGAGTCTCATGGATGCTCCTGCCTGGGCAGGAGATCCTCACACCTCAGCCTCCTGATTAGCAAGGATTATAGGTATGAGCCACCAGCTCCTGGCTTGGCTCATCCTTCTATATCCTGTGTGCTGTTTGTATTTTATCCAGGATCACAATTAAGTTTAGGATGTTAAAAGCAATACAGACTTCAAATCAGTGCTGCTCAGAAGGGTCTTTGGCTCTCATGAAAATGCATTGAAAGCAATGTTTTCCCGGGGCATCTGAATCCTAGGAAAAGAAAACCCTATAGGGTCATATCTAAAGTGCAGATACCTATGCAAGCTAAATCATGTTCGAGAACATTGCAACTGAATCAAAACAAAGGTCTCTTCAGTAACTAAGCAGTAACTCTTCTAAATTGTCCTGGTTTAGTCTAATGGCAAAATCCTATGCTCACTGCAAAATGAAGGACCCTCCACTATAGTGAAGTCCTCCATGTGTCTTACAGCCCATAGATAAGATTTGTGTTCTCCTAGGAAGACATTTGTGTGATACTGCTTCATTGTTAGTTTCCAGATCATACTATCAATACCCTGGAGCCATTTAGGTACTCAAATACCCTGCAGCACCTCTCTATTCCTTCAGTGAGTGCAGGCTTGGTGGGTCACTGGGTAGCAGAGATTCGGGAAGAAGAACAGCGATGCTCATTGGCCGTTTTAGATGCCACCATCACGGGACATGAAGGAGCCTGTGACATCTGCCCAGTGGCTCTGTTCACGGCTCTGGATTAAGGGCTTACGTTCTCTCAAGATCATCTGTGAAAACCTCAGGCCCCGATTTCCTGTATTAAGACAGACTTGTGGGAGGCTATTAGTTCAGGAAGATGGAGCCCCACAGACAGGATTAGTGTCCTTATGAAAACAGAAGCCCAGGAGAAGTGCTTATTCTTTGTGGTATGTGAGGATACGAGAATGAACCCAGGAAAAGAGCAGGAACTGACCCGGCTGGCTCCCTGATCTCTGGCTTCCTCCAGAACCATGGAGATGACACAATGTTCTGTAGACCACAAACCACCCAGTCTATGGTATTTGGCTATAGCAGTCCAAACTGTCAAAGACAGGGAGTTAACCAAGAGATTTGCTAGTTGTTAACCTAGAGGCAGTACATGAGGAAGAACAGAATTCTATCCATTTAGGAACATTTTTCCCCCCACTCAGGATGGTCCAGTGGATTCGAACACCTTGATTTATTGTGTAATTTGCATATACTTGCTTCATTAACTATCTGGATTAACTAACTAAAAAAAGAGATGTACCTTCAGTTAAAAGGGTTTTTAAAAACCTATTTATTTATTTATTTATTTTTTCTGGGACATGCTGACAGGTACTTTCTCCTTGTCTGAAACATTGAGCAAAACTTGAGTTCAATTTAAAAATCTAACCAGACTCTAATAATGAGGTTAAGAGGCTGGAACATAAAACATTTCTGTGATAAAAGAGGAAGTATTTTAATTAAATATTAAGGAGTGAGTCCTAAGAAAGAAGCTTTGTTTATCACATTTGAAATAGAGATTTCACTAGCTCATTGGTTGTCTTATGAGAGCTTGTTGGGTTCCATATGAAGGAAGAAGACAAAAAAAATCACAGTGTAGGAAATGGAGGAACCTATACGTAAGGGCAACAATAGTAACAACAAAGTTTGTCATATTTCCTAAAAGGTGCGTACGCTCCCTGAAAACTCAACAGCATCTTCAGGGTTGAACAGGGAGAGCAATCAGTTTTACTCATGTAACTGAGCTTTTCTCATCAGTGATTTTAAGCTTGAAAAGGCTATTTTAATTCTATCGCAAGTCTAAAAATCTTTTCTGTGGTAATCATGGAAATGTACTAGTAGATCCTTTATAGAAAGCAATTAAGTGAGAATACCCCTTAAAAATACAAGACATTATCCCATATTAGAAGTTATGTTCTAGGGTTGGTATAATGCTAGAAGAATTTGGACTACTGGGGTATTGGTATTGTGATGGTTTAAAACATTCTTACAGTAAACTGGTAGTGTGCACACTACACAGAGAGAGAGCTCACGTACACAGAAGACATACTTTCATTATGCAAACCGTGGTGTTCCTCTGAAAATGGGCATTTCTCTAGCTCTAGGAATCCTAGGTAAAAGAAATCACAACTCAAGTACTATCTTAGAGCTTGTTCTAACCACGTGCTCAGTCGGTCAAAGCTGCAGGAAACTGCTGGTGAATATTTTGCTGTCATTTCACAAAAGCATATGCTTATCATTTCCCCCAAGTCAGAAGACATGTGGCTAGGAGTAGATGTGAGGACTGAGGAGAACACAGAGTTAAACCATCAGATTGTGTCTTGGAGGGATTTGGAGGTGCTTTGCTGGTCTCATAATAATTAACACACCTGCAGCTCACCAAAGTACAGAAAGATGGCAGCAAGCCATGAAGAGAGAATCTGTGAGCTTAATGGTTTTTTTCTTTACTCGCAAGACCTTTTTTTCTTTTTTTTAGGAATAGTTTTTATAGGCATAAAATGACTTTTGTTTAATAAAAAAGTACAGATATAGAAAATGTCATCCATTTGGAAAGCCATGCCATACAAGGTGATCATGAATAGATGAATTATGAAGCTTATTTCTGAACACCAAGTAATGGAAGAGATGTATTTAGCAGCTGACCTGTTACAAAGAACCAATTTGAAAAAAAATATATATCTCAGAAAATCATACAGAAATAGCTTTGTGCCCAATGGACACATTGTACTTAAAAAGTCTTTCTCACAACTAATACCTAGCAGATGGCTTTATAGGTGCAGTGCTTATTAAAAGAGAAAAATATCATAGGTCCAAATACATATTAACATACAGCTTTTCTCGTGACTCTTTTGCAAGTCTTCATGTAGACATGTGTCTTTATCCCTCTTGGGGAAAAAATTCAAATTCTACTGTTCTAATACACATGCACACACACATGCACGCACACACACATACACTTTATAATCATGTATAAAACACCTGAATCAGAGGAGATTGAATTCTTTTTATTTCATGACATTCTTTATCTGGCCACTCTAATGACTGCAATTGTGATACTCTGTTCTCTTACACTTCAAAGCACGCTGATCACAAGATAGGAAAACATGAATTTGAATAATAATGCATGGAATGGATATGATGCTAGTGTTGGTGACTGGGCTGAGGGCACCAGCTATGTGGCTCTGTTCTTGGCTTGTGGAGATTCGTCCAGAGCCATGTGGATCGATGGTGTCTGGGCTGAGAGCCTGGTCAAGGGCCAAGAGTCTCAAGCCTGGGGCTCACGGGCTAGAGAGCTCCTCCTGTGGATGCTGTTCTGGGTCGACTAGGGAGTTAATTGTTGAGCACTGAAGCTGGCTCAAGAATATTCCTCTCAGCTCCTAAACTCACATCTATGCACAACTGTTGTGTGCTCCAATTTGGAAAGAGCGTCTTTGCATGTGCCATGAACGTGATGATCCAGATGAGATGCCTTCGACATAGCGTCTCATACATCTCATTGTTACAATGGGTCAACCTATATCCTTACTTCAGCATTTTGTTATTTCCCTTCCCCTCCCCAAATTATAAAAATGTATATACAAGATGCAGGGCACCAGAATCAAATACAGTGAAAACAGAAGTTATACCATGGGGGAAGAACATACAAAAGATACATAAAAATCACACAGTGCATTATAAGTACATTAAAAAAACAGCAACAAAGATAAAACCTCTTGTGTCCCTATCTTGGGGTTCATTTTGCTTAGCATCATCTTATATGGTCATATGTACATAGCTTTTGACCTTTTCTGCTTGTCCTAGACATATACGAGTTATTGCAGATAAGGGAAACCATGGGACCTGTGTTTCTTTGGGGCCTGGCTTACCTCACTTATATAAATTTTTTCCAAGTTTTTCAATTTCCTAACAAATGGGGTGGTTTCATTTTTTCTGATGGAGGCATAGAATTCCATTGTGTATGTGTGTGTGTGTGTGTATACATATACCACATTTTCTTGAAAATGAACATTACAACTTTGGGGGGGGAGGGAGGAGTTGGGGAGGTGGGGAGGAAAGGGATGGTAGGAAAAAACAAAGAAGGGGGTAACAATGCTCGATAAGAAATCTACTCATTACCTTATTCATGTAACTGTAACCTCTCTGTACAGTATCGTTACAATAAAATATATATTAAAAAAAGATGAGATGCTGAAATTGAGTGTGTCTCTAACTGAATGAGCATTTCCTTCTAAGACACAGAAACAGACACATGGTGCATAGTGAGGGAGGCCTATGAGGTATGGAGGCAGGGGTTGGACCTTTGCCACCACCGCCAAGTTGGGTCAGGAGCCTGGGTCAAGGCCAGGTCCTTCCCTAGGGAATGAACGTGGCCACACATGGGATCTGGAAGCAGGGTCTCTCAGAGGGAGCTGAAGGGGTCACAGGGTGGGCTCCGGGATCATGGGGCCATGGCTTTGTACAGAAAGCAGGGGAGCCTGAGTCCTTGCCACATGAGGCCCTGAGCTGCCGTAGGCCCTTACAAGTTGCCCACCTCGAAAAAGCAGCTCTGCAGCAGAGGGCATCTTATCCCAACCTTCAAAAGCTTGAGTTGAATAAACCTCTGTTCTCCTTAAATTTGTGTGTGTGTGTGTGTGTGTGTGTGTGTTTCAGTTATAGCAACAGCAAATGGATTGAGACTGCTTGTTCAACATTGGTAGCTTTGAAAAGTCTCAAAAAGAATGATTTCTATTATGAGGATCCAACAATTAGTTTTAAATGTGTGTTTATATTATGCCATTGTTAGATGTGGACCTATTGTGAGCCCTTGCTTGAATTACCTCGCTTTTCTCTATTCACAATGCTCTTCTTATTTTTTAAAACACATAGTCGAGAGAGATAAATGGCATGAGCATAAATCCTGGTAATTGAGCATACATGAAGAACTAAACGTTTTAATTAAATTACACCTTCAAAGATTCCCACTTACCCCCTTCTTATTTTTGGCTCACAAACTCTCGATGTCTATAGAATATCATGTTCCTCTCTCGCTCCTCAGCATGTGTAGATTTTTCTACATTGAAATGTGTGTCTGGGGCTTCCTAGGCCATAGTTTTCTATAGGAAGCTTTTGGGCCAATCATTTTTTAAATATTTTTCAGTTCAAGCCTGTTGCTCACCTAGCAATCCCCATGGAAAAAGACCTTTGCTCATTCTCTCCATCTGGCCCTCCCTTTGGACACTGCTAAGCAGAGTACGGGGGTTCTCTCTAAGAGGCGAAGTTTTCCGTCTCTCCATTTCTAAATTCCTTGAATGCTTCTGGGTCTGCAGCCTATGAAATGCCTCGAACACATTTGGTTCTTAGTTTGTTTGTGTTGTTGTAATGAAGTTGCATAAATGGCGTGGTCTATCGGGAAATGGGAATTGACTTCTTGTTGTTCCGGAAGCTGAGAAGTCCAAGATCAAGGGAGATTCAGTGTGTGGCAGAGTCAGTGAGGGCAGGGTTTCTGGATTCCACACCATAGAAGGTTCAGACATCCAGCCACAGAAGGTTCAGAAATGCTCTCTGTGGCCTAATAAGGACACTAGTGCTACTCACAGGGGCAGAGCCCACAACTGGGCCAACCCAAGGTTTCCCTTCCTAAAACATTGGCATTGGTGATTAGGTTTTAGTAGATGAGTTTTAGGTGATAACTCAGATAACTCAAATATTCAGACCACATAAAGTAGTCAAAACGTTTGTCATTGATGATCGACTTGTCTCTCTGTTTCAGTTATTTCTGAATGAGTTTAATTTGTTATTATTTATTTTTTGGTGTTGGTCCTGGAGCTTGAACTCAGAGCCTGGGCATTATTTGTTTCTCAGTGGTTTTGCTCAAGGCTAATGCTCTACCACTTGTGTCACAGTCCTGCTTCTGGCTCTATCTTTTGGAGATTAATTGGAGATAAAAGCCTCATAGACTTTCCTGTCTGGGCTGGCTTCAAACCATGAACCTCGGATCTCAGCCTCCTGAGTAGCTAGGGCTACAGGTGTGAGCCACCAGTGCCCAGCCTGAATGAGTTTCATTTGATAGAGATAATAACGGTTGTTTGCAGTAATTTACAGCCACAGCTGAATTCATCTAGTTTTAACAAATGGACTGTTCCAAGGGCATCTTAGTCTTTTTGTATGATTCTTACAACTGCCATTATTGAGAACTTACTGTCCAGGTCATTGTTTTAAGCTCTTTAGGTACATTTGTCTCAGTTTATTCCCGTAACAACCTTCTGTGCGAAGTATAATGATCTCTCTTTTACAGATGAGGAAGTTGAAGCTTAGTGAAGCTAAATAATGTGTCCAGCGTCACCCTGCTGATAAGAAGAGGATTTGAGTTCAGGTCTGTCTCTCTCTGAATGTTGTATTCTTAGCCAAAGTGTCTATCATTTCCTCATTAGAAAAATTTTTCCCAGACACCTTCCAAGTAGCATCCTGAGCTTCAGTCTGTAGAATCTGAATCCAAGTACATGCTGACAAGTGTGCTGGGGAATTTTTGTGATCAAATCTAGAAAAACTCAGCCATAGGATACGACTTTCACATATTTACAAGCCACTCCTGCATTAAATACTCTTCTTTATACAGTTACGTTTCTATCATATAAATGCTTCCTGAGGTTCAAAAACTTCAGAGAAACAAAATCTTACACATGGGCTTGTCACAGGTCTGTCACAAGGCCACCCAGGGCCTACAGCTAACCGAGCAATTTTCCCAGCCTTTAGGAACACGGCTGTGTTACCCGGGCTGGCTTGTAAGGATCTCACCATTGACTTACTGTTTAGCTACCTACATGGAAATTCAACAAGCTATCCTGTATTTTCCTTCTCACTGGGCTTTTCAGGATACGTCGTAGCTGGTCTTGCTCAGGAAAGGGATAGAGCAGACACCCTGGATGGAGAGGTATACTTGTTTGGTTCCAGGGAGGGTAGTCTCATCTTTGTTCTTCTCCTTCTCTCAGGGTATCAGGGATTCTGGAGAGCTGCTTGAAGTGAAGTGACACAGAATGAAAAATGAGGAGTGGAGTTCTGATGGAGTCATGGGATGGGACTCCTGGAAAAGCATGGGGAGAAACGTATTCTGGGTATGCAGAAATTGCTGGAAGGAGAGTTCTGTGGGCTTCCCCTGCGGTCATTTCCATGGGTGGTGCGGTTGAGCATATCTGTCACACCTTATCTACCAAGGGGGGGGGCACGTGGTAACTCATACCTGATTTCCTCCAGACTTGGCTCCGTATACTTTTTCCCTCTGCTAACCTTGATGTATTCTTCTGCTACTGAAAGTTACACGCTAGGTGTGCTACAGACTCAGTCCTGTGCATCCTAGTGATTCTTGTGACTAAGCTCATATGTACTGTCTACTGCATGATGCCTCAAGCGCAATGCATCTCATCGCCTAGAGACCCTAACACTTCTGAGAAATGTGTCAGTAGGAAGTTTTGTCATGCTTGAACATCTTGAAGTCCATGTATACAAACTTACACGTGAATGTACGGGGCAGGTGAATCCATTGATGAAATCAGCAGAGGTATGAAGGCATTGCTGAGGTGAGAGGACACACTTTTTTTTTGTGGGTCGTGGGCCTGAACTCTAGGCCTAGACGCTGTCCTTCAGCTCTTGAGCTCAAGGGTAGCGCTCTACCTCTTGAACCACAGCACCACTTTCAGCTTTTTCTGCTTATGTGGTGCTGAGGAATCGAACCCAGGGCCTCATGCATGCAAGGCAAGCACTCTACCACTGAGCCACCTTCCCAGCCCTAAAGGGCACACTTTTACAGTACACTTCATTTTAACTGCCAGCCCTGAGGCTTGAACTCAGAGCCTCACACTCTCACTTGGCATTTTTGCTCAACACTGGTGCTCTATTACACAAACCACACTTTCATTTGGGGCTTTTGGCTGGTTAATTGGAGATAAGAGTTGCATGAATTTGTCTGTCTGGGTTAGCTCTGAACTTTGATCCTTAGATCTCAGCTTCCTGAGGAGCTTGGATTACAGGTGTGAACCACTGCTGCCCAGCTTACAGTAAACTTTTCATAGAATTAGAGTACATTCTGACACAACAATGAAGACCACAGTGTGGGAAATTTGTAAAGCATGTAACATGCGTGTTTGTTCTCAAGCCTTATGTGATGTGCATAATTGTAGGCTTGTTTATACTAGCATCATCACAAGCAGGTGAGTCATGTGACCATGCTAGGATGATTATGATGTCATTGGGCAATTGGAAGGTTTCAGTTCCATTATAATCTTTTGTTTTTACATGTGGCTTCACATAGTACTATTCTCTTTATTCTTGTGTCCATGTGAATATTTATGTAATAAAATATTTTTAAAAAGGAATTAGTTTGATCCTGCTATATTACAAAATATCAACAATTTCTTCTTTAAAGCAAATTTACAGGAAGAAAAAATAGCATTTTCTGATGGACCACTAAGTATTACATTAACTGCAATCAAGTTACTTAGAAATTGACAAAGAAATATTCCATTTTTAAGAGCCAATAAATGAAAGACATTTTGTATCAATACAAGCTTTAAGGCTGGGGGACCAACTCAGAGCTTCTCATGCTGAGCACGCATTCTACCCTAAGCTATCTCAGCCCCCTCCACCAGGGTCTTGTGTGATGTCTGTCATACAGGGAGTCTGCTATTGATGGGGTGTTCTTACATGCTATATGACTGCACTTCGGTTCGAAGTATGACTTTGCCACTTTCTGCTGTGCAGCATTGACCTAGTACTGTATTTCAGGAGATGATCTGAATTAAAACAAAGATTTAAAGAGGACAGAACTGATTAGTAAACTTCTGAACCCACTCAGAAGGCAGGCACATTATTACAAGAGCAGAACCCTTAAACAAAACGGAACTGCTGAGCATAAAATGTACCAGATCTGAGGTGAGAATGCGTGTCTCTGCCCCGCTGATCTGCTGATACCAAGAAAATTCCATGGAACAGCTGATAAAATGCTCCATTTCTTTACTAGGCCATGGGTATTCAGCTCAGGTACTTTCTAGGTACTTGGTTATTGTTTGGTGACCCTAAGTGTAGTCCATAGGGCAAAATCTCATCTCATTTCCTCTCTCAGCATGAATCCTTTCTTTCTCCAGGAAGGACAAGGGTTGGTAGACACAGCCTTACTGATGAGAGTCACTTCTAGGTTGGTGTCTGGCTCTCAGCGTGGCCTGTGTCAGATGTGGTTTGGTCTCCACAGGTGAAGGCTGGAGTCAATGGCTCATTCTTTCTCCTCCACCCCAGGTCAAGGCTGTGGCATTTGCTCTATTGCACATGCTGCTTCGAGCTGCTTCGATCTTACTTTCTGCCAATGCTCTAGACACAACATATAAACCAAGCTAACTGTCCATTCTGCAGGCAAAGTAAATTTTAGTGCACCTACTGGTCTGTCAGGCTGAAATAATAACTGGTGCATGTTTGAATATGTAAGTCTGAAGAAGATGAAATGTTTCTCTTTAACATTAATAAAATAAAGAGCAACTTAACTGAGGAAATAAGATACATTTGAATATCTTCTCAGCTATAATGCTTGGGCTCTAGTTTCTAGCCATAACATCTAGAACGTCCATAATGACTAGATATGGAGTTTTTTACTAAAATGATATTTAAATTTTCTTTTGATACTTTTTTTGGGGAACTTGACCACTTGAGTCATGCCTCCAGCCCCTCCCTCACTTTTGTGTGCTGGTTACTTTTCATACAAGTCTTTCACTTACTGCCCAGGTGCATACATGACCTGGAGTCTGCCTATTTTGGGCCTTGCCTTGTAGCTATGATGACTGGTGCATGCAGCCATGCATGCATTGCTGCCTCCACTGATAGAGAATCTTGTAGACTTTTCTGCCAGCTGTCCTGGAACCATAGTCCCCTGATCTGAAATTCCCATGTAGTCAGGATGACAGGTAAGCAGTACTCAGCTATCGGTAAAGAAGGATTTTGAAAACTTTTTTGACTGGCCAGGCTTTGAACTAACTATGATCCTCCTATTCTCAGCTGGCAAGTGGCTAGTATTGCAGGCATGAGGATCCAGTACTCCTTTGCTTTTTGCATCGAGAAAATTGAGTTGGAAGAAACTTGATATTTTTAGGCAAACTAGAAGAGAGTAGGCCAAGCACCTCAAGAAATGGGGGTACCCAGGGCAATCCTTGTTTTTGAGCTCATTAAACTATTTTCTCAGTGTCATCCATGGAAACCCAGAGCAGTGTACAGACCATTTGCAGTATACAGTTCTCATTCTCATTAGCTGACAGGCCTTACTTTAAGCTCAAGTCTTAATTTGAATCCAATTCAGAAAAATAAAATTAAATCCTAAATGTCTAAATACCATAAAACAAAATTGATTAGGATAATCTACTAGAAGGGAATTAAAGAATATTAAAGAATTAGTCATAGGGATTACAGGGAAGATTGTTGAGTCCTCCTGTTCTCTCCTTTGAACACAGGAGACTTGCGTAGAATTGTAATGGGAACAGGACATTTTAAAAATAAAAAACCAAGCAATCCTAAGGCTAGGGGTATGGATGAAGTTGTAAAGTGTCTGCCTTGTAAATGGAGGGTCCTGAGTTCAAACCAAGCCAAACAACAAGACCAAGGAATCCTTGCTCAGTCTGGCTTTTCTACTCATGCTCAGGGACTTGGAAGAGATTCTTGATGATGCCTCAATCTAACAAGTACTGTTCCTTCCTCTTCTCCCACATAGCAGCTTGAAGGTACTTGTTTACTTTAGACTTATTCAAGGATAAAATGTGTGGGTAAGACTTTGAAGTTCTTTTTCTTCTTAGTTTGGGAGTGGATATCCATTCCAAAAAGCCAGGAGTTGACAGCTCATGCCTATAACCCTAGCAATTCAAAAGTCTGATATCTAAGGATCACAATTCTAAGCCAGCTTATGTAAAAAGTCCATGAACCTCATTTCCAATTGACCTGTAAACAGTCAGGAGTGGGTATGTGGCTCAAGTGGTATAGCACTAGTTTTAGGTGAAAAAGCCAAGTGAGATTATGAGGTTGTGAGTTCAACTCCCAGTACTAGCACAAAATATAATAACAATAAACCCCCAGTACTAGCACAAAATATAATAATAATAATAATATCTATTATTATTATTACAATTATAATTTTAAAAGCAGAGTATCATGCCAATAGACCAAGTTCAAATGTACTATTTCCTAGGTGCAACACACTTTTTGTATTTTGAGTTAAGATTTATTTTAAAGAAGCAATAAAACTCTCCTGTAATGTTTAAATATTTAGTATGTATTAGTTCATCCTGATAATAAGACTGCTGCTCTAGAATCATCAATAAATTCTATGAACAGACTTATGTTTAAAGTTTTCTTCAATAACGTTCCCAAGTTCCCAAGGCCTGCATGGAGGTAAGGTAGTACAAAGAAGTTTTATGCAAATCCAAGTAGGTATCATAAAACAGGTGAACTGGAACACAGTTTTAATTATTCCAGAGTGAGGTAGTTTATAGCTCACAGTTTAGCCCTCCAACAATAGGTATGAAGTACTGACTAATTGTAATTTTGTCAGTAATAACCTTGAGATACAAATAAACAAAAGTGAGAAATATTTACTTGGATCTCTGAACAACCAGGAGGGTTAATCTAATTTAAATTAAACAATGAGTTCTATGATTTAATATTCACATGTATCTTAATTTAAAATTGCCAACCTGTAAAAACTTAGCTGAAGAATTTTTTTTTAAAAAAATGTTTAACTTGAAGATAATCATCTGATTTAAGGGATTTTTCAAGGTACAGAGGAATAAACGTTTCCATTCAGTTAGGATCAAAGAAATGTGTAAAAATCTTGCTGAGGTTAAAAATAGCGGTGCATATAAATCAAATGATCACTTCTCTCTTGGACCCCCAACACAGGCATTGTCTGAGCAACTGTTCTGCAATTTATCATGACACGCCTCGCTGCACTGCCTCCATTGTTCATCTACAACGCCTATTAAAATCTTTTGTGGTTATTTAACCACTCATACTCATTTAATGGACACTCCGGCGCTCCAGTGTGGCAGATGAGGTCCTTGGCTATAGGATATAGCCTTCTGCCTGAGGAGCTCAGCAATTGTTGGGGACAAGTATGATAATCATTCAAGTAGAAAAAAGAGAGAGATTGATGCATAGTGAATAGTTTATCTGGTTTTTGTCCCAGTTTCCTGGCATTGAACTTCAAAACCCTTGGAGGTTGAGTGCAAGTATATGGCCAATGCATCAGTCAGCCAGGTATATATAATGAAATCCCAGTAAAAACCATGGAACATCTGAATCTCCGGGACACTCTGCTGGTTAGTCATGCATGCTGATGTGTCAGGAGAGAGATGTATTCTATGCTCGATGCTCAGACTCCAGACCTTGCCCTGTACCTCTCTTCATTGGGTGAGGCTTGACTTGGGTTCTTCATAATGTAGCTGCCTCCTGTCCCTGGGTTCTCTTAGATATTCTAATGAATTACTGACTGGAAGAGAAGGTAGAAACCCCTAATATGTTCATCATCCCCTCACAGGGGTAGGAAATGCCCATTCCCAAGGCCCAGGGAAGCCTGTGTTCTGGCCCATGTCAAGTCTAGGATCATTTTCTAAGGCAAAAATGCAGCAAATCCATGCCCAATGGGCAATGTTGCAAGTATCCAAATGGTCTTTGGCAGGGAAAAGACTTCCTCGTTCCCACCAGATACTGGAGTGAACAACTTAAAAGCAGAGACAAATTCCTTTGGCTCAGGGTTTTAGGGGCTTCAAGTCTGAGGTGAGTGTTCATTGCTTGGAGCCCAAGGCAAGGCAGAGCATCATGGGGAGAAGACAGTGAGGCAGAGGCTGCTTCCTAATGGTGGCCAGGAAGCAAAGAAAGAAAGAGGAAGCAGTGGAGGACAAGACACATCTTTCTAGGGTACACTAGCAGCTACCTACTTCCTTCAGCTGGGCCCCACCTTCTCCCTTTTCCAGTAATGTCATCATCATATCATGAATCCATCAAGGGACCAAGCCATCGATTAGATCCAACCTTTCCATCAGCCAGCAGCCAGACTCCCAATTTCATATTCAAACCCAAACACCCATTTTTGAGGTCAGCTAGTTAGAACTATGAGAGGTTGTAGCTGGTGTCTGAAATGAAGACAGTCTTATGGAAGGTAGTCTATTGAACACTGAAGAGAGAATTTCAGACAGTGGAGAAGTTCTATGAAGAAAGCCAAAAGGATAGCGATGAGGTATTGGTAGCTGTGATTGCTGGCTAGGTGAAGAAGACCTCTTAGGGAGGAGATAACATCACATCTGAGAGAACTTCATGAAGCAGAGCCAGCTCAGAGCAAAGTTCCAAGCAAGTAAAAATAAAACAACAACACAAATAAAAGTTCCTGAGATGGCAAAGCAGCACAGCGTGGTGCAGGTGGTGGTAGAAGCCGGTTATGCAGGGTCTGAGGGCCTGTAGAAGGGGGGAGGGTTGCATTTCAGGAGTGGTTAGAGCCAAGTGCCAGTGGCTTACACCTAGAATCCTAACTCTTGAGGAGAGGCTGAGATCTGAAGATCATAGTTTGAAGCTAGCCTGGGCAGGAAGTCAGTGTGATTCTTATCTCTGACAAACTACCAGAAAAGCCAGAAGTGGAATTGCTAGCCTTGAACAACAGAATCTCTGGGACAGTGCCCAGGCCCCAAGCTCAAGCCCCAGGAGCAGTGCATGCGTGTGCGCGTGCACACACACACACACACACACACACACACACACACACACCTGCCTAGATCAGAGAGTAACAAACTATGAGCCTCAGGACAAATTTAGTTTGCCATCTGCTTCTACAATGAAGATCTACTGGAACCCAGCCATACCCATTAGTTGACATGTTGCCTAGGGCAGCTTTTGAGCAACAGGGCTGAGTAGTTGTGTAGGAGACTAGGGGTCCCCCAAGCCTACCATATTTCCTACTGGTGCTTCCGGAAAGAGTGTTTGCTGACCCCTCGTCCTGGCTTTGTCTGTGATCATCACTGTGATGAGAACACCAGAGGTGTGGCTGAGTTCTTACTGTGCTCTGTAGGGACTTGGGGTTCTCTGGGGGAAGCTATGGAAGATGGCAACAAAGGGGAGAGGCTCTATTTCCAGTCAGCCAAGGAAAAGCCATAGAAGAAAAAGGGACCTGGTTGGCATAAAGGATAGGTCCCCTGGGAAGCAGCACAGTGGCTGAGCCCGGAGCAGGGATGGTCTGCCCCTCCTCCCCCTCCATGTTAAGGGCAGGCAAAATGGCTGGCTGCCAACTCTTAGCTACGAGGCTAGACAGGGGATCCTCCAGAACAGACACAGAGGACAGACAGATGAACAGAGGACAAGGACAAGGGCAGGGCTGTTCTGCTATCCAACCTGCCAAGTCTTTACAAAACGAAGGACTACACCGAGGATGAGGGCCCCCAATGCTTAGGGAATACAGATAACGGAGCCCTGGGGACTGTGTTATCAGAGCCACTTCAGTGACTCTGTGAGGACACTCATCTGCATGCAGGGAAGGATGTGGGTGAGAGGCAGATGTCTAGAGCTTGTCCAAGGCCCAGGATGCTTGCGGGGACGTGACATGTGGACCCAGAAATCCATGATTCCAAAGCCTGTGCTCTCTGTATGCAATTTGGCTGCTCTGAGTGTGGGAAGGTCTCGGTGTCTGATATCTACATCTCTCTATGCATCTATCTACTCTGTGGCCCAGGCTGGCCTGGAACTCAAAATCCTTCTATTTTTGTCTCCTGAGCACTAGGATCACAGGCATGTACATCAGGCCCAGTCCCAAATCTACATTTTGATAACATCTCAGGTGATTCCTAAGATCTCTAGAGTTTGTAATAGAAGATCTCCAACCTTTACACTCATGCTCACCCCAAGTGTCCAAAGTCCCATGCTGACCTCAGGTGCTTTGATTCACCTTCACTAGCATCGAAAACAGTTTCAGGATAGAACTGTGTTGGCACTTTTTCTCCTAAAGTCTTTTAGATCGAATTCAATTCCAGAAGTGGATCCTGGGGGAAAATCAGGACTCATTTCACTTCGTGTTTTCCCAACTCCAAATGTGCTTCACATGAGGAAGATTTTAGAATCCACAGATCAAGCCTCAGTCTCTTCTGGAGATACTGGAAGAGACCTGGAGGGTTCTGTACAGGAAGCCAACATTGAGGATTTGATTTCAAGAAAGATAACTTCCCTTCCATCATTGAGGATGCTGTCACTTCTGCAAAGAGCCAAGTTCAGGAAGGAACTGGTGGTCAGGAAGAGGACAAGGAGCATCAGGACTTAGCAGCCCTGATGGGGCTACAGCACCAATCCTGGATATCTGTCCCTCTCAGACAGACTCTCCCTTTGTCTTCCACAGAACATGATTTCTCTAAGTACAGGCAGGATTCGAAAGGATGGATAAGGAAGCCAGACAGACACACAAATCCCATCAAACTCCAACTTCCAATTGTAATTAGCATGAAAACTCATTTCAATAGTGAATTTGCAGCTTAAATCGAGTGGCCAAATGATCTTAAAGAACTGATTCCTCTCCAGGGAACTTACCCTCTCTCCCAATTGTTTCAAGCCACAGTGTAATGGGAGAGATAAAGGGAGAGCTCCCTTCTATTAAAAAAAAAAAGCTGCCGCCTTGGTAATTGCAGCTGACCTGAGATGTACCCACAGCTCAATCTTTTAATAGAAAGAAGTCCAGGTTGTGATAGGGAAAATGTCACCATTTTTCTGCTTGTTCTGCACAGGACTAGCTCCTCAGTTAGTAACCTGTGGCAATAGCAGTAGAGATGGAGATTTACTGTGGAGAATAAAATAGAGGTCAGTAGTGTCTATATATCACATCAGGCTCTCCCTCTCACACTCTACTCACTACCCCTTGATTTCTATTATTAACTCCCAAAGTCTAGAACTTGTAAAAGGCAAAACCAGACATTACTGTTGAGTTCACAGTAAGGTACAGTCACAAGACACATTATGGTACCACTTGGCAGTCAATGGGTAGGGACCCAAGGTCAGAGTGTGAGTCTCAGCTTCCTCTTGGGTCTCTACCCCAGGTTTGTGTTAACTTATCTGTCCATGTGTTTGTCATAGACTAGCTGTGACACCTTGATCTGGTCATTTACTCTCCTGAGATCCTCATCTGTCTACACTGGCTGATCTCTAAGATACTTTTCTCCTAGGAATGGAAAGTGAAGAGTTCTCAGTTCTTGTTTGAGCTGTACTTGACGTAAGTCTGTATAATCTATTCATTTCTAGCTATGTATCTATTTGCTTATATCTAATCAGCTATGTTATCTATATCATCTATCTGTCCATGAAAAGAAGTGGAGAAAGGAGGAAAGTTAGGAGCATGTTCTCAGCACATAATTATTGATAGTGATTCAACGTAATCCAGATCATTATGACCCAAAAGCCATATGGAGTCAAAACAATCTGAAGAGAATGGTATGCAGTAAGTGACAAGGGTTGGAGCAGAAAGGAGGAGAAGGTGAACCTCTATGTGGGTAATACCATAGGCTGCCTTTCTCCAATTAGGCATTCTTCAGGATTCTCCATTCACAGTTTCGAATGTACCAGTCCAGTGGGACTCTCAAGTATGAACTAATGAAATCTACCTGCCATGATGTAGCATTCTGACATGGGGCAGGGGACTATGCAGGCTGGGTGTTCCTGGTGGGACTGGCAGACAGGCAACCAGAAGAGAATCCTAGGCACAATGGAAGCCCCTTCTTAGCAAATGAACCAGTCTAATCCTGACATCACCTCAGATGGATTGACAAATCTTTCATCCAAGGAAAAGTAGCATGTGGACCCAGGTACTATCTTGTTTCTCTTGGTAGGGGACTGGAAGGTGATGGACGTGGTAAAATTACTGTCGTTAAGAGAGCACAGCCTTTCTACTACCCTGGCACATAGGATTACTTTCCTAAAGAACAAATGTCCACTGTCACTTGGATTCAACACTCTCACTGTCTTCCTCTCTTTCCCTCTCTCCCTCACCCTCCCTCCCTCCCTTCTTCTTCCCTCCCTCCGTTTCCCTTCCTCTCTTCCTCCCTTCCCCCCTCCCTCCCTCTCTCTGTCCTTGAGTCTCCTGTTTGGCTGTGCTGCCTGGCTTGCCTGCTCTTCTTGGCTTCGGAGTCAACTCCATATCTCTAAGAAATTGAATTTATATCTTAAACCTCCAGTGTGTGACTCAAGTGTGCTGCTTGTCAGTTCTTAGAGCCAGAGCCTGCTCCTGTGCCCATGTGGAAGCAGGCATTGAATACAACATATTTTCCTAAACTGTTTCTACCTATGTTTACCAGAAACACTTGCTTTTGCAGCATACTTGCTCTTAATTAATTGTTTAAAGTCCATGTCCCTAGAGATGAGATGGGAAATCTTTACTTCACATGGCAGAGAACAAAACAATTATCCAGCAAATACTACATTCCTGCAATTAATTATAGCCTCTATATACAGTTCAAATAAAATTTCCACCTTCAAAAAATGGAAATCTTTAATTGTGTGAAACTGTAGCAGCCATAGCCAAGGAGGCTCACATATGTAAGTTTGAACACAATGTCTACCCAATTTCAGTTTTCTCTTTCTTCTGTTCAGTGCTTCTATTTCTTTCCCCATGAGTTCTTGTGATTTAACAGAGGGATTTGTAATTCCTCTGCACTTTTTATCTTAGCAAACCATCCATCACCAGCCACACTTGCAGTTTCATTTAGATTAGAGGTTTCCATTTGGATGTATTTGGGGGGAAAATGTCAGAGCATATGTATTTCATAGTGCTCTATGGGAAATGTAATAGCCCTGAGTGGAACCCACTGATTTTCTTTAGCATTTTGATTATATGGGTCTATGAATTCAGATGAATCAAAGTAGAAACGAAACTCAGCAGGCATGATGAAACCAACCAAGTCTACTGAAATGGTTGGGAAGAACCCACAAAAATGATTTCCTTCTCTGAAACTAAGGGATAGAACTGAGACCTAATTGAAGAGACATCTGGGAGCATCCATCATTCAGCTTCTCAACTGGAGAAAGACATTGTTCAACAATGGAATTCGATTTTCTAAATGGTAGTTCTGAATAGGCCTCAGTGAACAACACAAAATAAGTTAATCTCTATAAAAGCTGGGATAAATGTGCTACAGTATGTTTTAAATTACGTGAGGTTAACTCGTCCTCCCACATCATTTGTGCTAACTGATGTGGTAAGTGAGCCTTGTGATAAAACCCAAGAATGTTTCTAAGACATTGTAATCAAGTGCTGGTACAGGGAAAAGAGTGGAGTTAGGAAAACTATGCTCACTTTGCTTTGCTATTCCCGGCTCCATCTTCCCTCTGGGCGGTTGGGTGCTCAGGAATTTGTTGTGCATCTGCCATTTTCAAAGAAGCATTTTGTTCATTTGTACTACAGAAATGCTAATATTTGCTGTCCCCATTTCACACGGGTGGGGATGTGAGTATCCAAGGAGAGCAGACATGTGTAAAACCAGAACACTTCAGCGCTCCATTCCAGAACATTCTTAAACACGTGTAGGGCTACAAGTACTGACTACGGATTACTACCTGGACAGGTAGTAACTACTACCTGGACAGTTCTCTGATGCCTGGGGAATGGGGAAATCTCTCTCCCCGCCCCCCACTCTCACACATACAACCCCCCCTCACACACATTCATTGTATATAATTGCAATTAAATAGTGAGTTTGTCTTTCTTTTTATTATGCATCAGGTAAAATAAGATTCAGCCAGGTATGGGTGGCTCATGTCCACAATTCTAGATACTCAGGAGGCTGAGATCTGAGGATCAGAGTTGGAAGCCAGACCAGTCAGGAAAGTCCATGAGACTCTTATATCCAATAAACTAATCAGAAAAAGCTGAAAGTAGTGCTGTGGCTCAAGTGGCAGAATGCTAGCCATGAGTACAACGAGGCTCAAGGACAGCAACTGCGCTGAGTTCAAGCCCCAGGACTAGCAAAAAAAAAAAGTGAGATTCAGGAATTAAGACACAATCAGGAAGGAAAGCTGAAGACCAATAAAATAGCAAGCATTTCTTCCATCACCCTTCATTTATTTTAGATGTTAAATAAGTTTCATTCTCCTTGGGTGGGTAAGGGGCCAATAGATACAGGGGATATCTGACAAATGAATCCCTTAACATGATAACCCTTTGTCTCCATGTTTTGTGTAATAATAAGATCTAGACCCAGTTTCTCCATGTTCAACTGGTAGCAAACCAAGAGCTTAACAACAACAACAAAAAGTTAAAGGTTTTCTAGGTGAAATGAGCAAGTGTCCAAGTGGAAAGCTCAAGTTGGGCTCTATTTTTTAAATTTAAATTAAAAAATTTTTTTTTGCCAGTCCTGGGGCTTGAACTCAGAGCCCGGGCACTGTCCCTGAGCTTCTTTTGCTCAAGGCTGGCACTCTTCCATGTAAGCTACAATGCTACTACTGGCTCTTCCTGTCACAGACTTTAAGACCATGATTCACAAGGGCATTGGGAGGCTGAGCCTCTGGCCTTGTTAGAGATCTGTTCATTCCTTCCTGGGCCCAGGGATAAGGTTATGAACAGAGAAGTGTTCATCCTATATGTCCTGATGATGTTTCTAGAAACAGCAGGCTTGGAATAGACATGCAAATAGATATTGACCACTCTCCCTCTCTTCTCTTTTCAAAAATAAAGTCCACCTGAAATGTACCTTTTATTACTCCTTTCTTGAACATCCACTGCAATACCTTCATATCAGAAAATCTAATATTAAATTGTGTTTTTCCAATATTTTTTCATGTGTACTTCTCAAACATGATTTGGACTTCCTTCTTTTTATTTCCCAGAGTACCTAGCAGAGTGATAGATAGAAAAAAATAGACCCTTGATAAATTCTTCCTGAGGACTTAGGTATTGATTATGAAAAATCAACCTAAGTCAGGTAGAAAACAGTATACCCTAACATATAATATTTAATATTATTTGGGCCTTACCTTAAGATTAAATGTTACCCCTTAATGAAAGTTTGCAGAAGTGAGATTTTGTAAGTAAATTAATTAATACTTAAGGGGACCCTTTCTCTAATTCAGAGAATTAGAATCAATAAACCAGAGTTATTTTTCATTACATGCTAATATGTAATTGTGACATCACAAAATTAATTTTCATCCTATGATACACAAGAGCCTAATTGTAGAGAACATCATAGCCCACCTCTCGGCATATTTGTTAAAATATGCCTATTGATTATTATTTTATGTCAATATTCTTTCTTAAGCACTTAGAATTAAAGGTTTTTTTTTGCTGCACAGTTCTAATAAAACTGACCAGTATTACCAGTATTACTATTCAATGAATGCATGATTACTATCCTTTGATCAGGTGGTGTTTTCATTCTCTCACTGTCAGAACGGAAATCAGTACAAACCCCACCTTTCTTCTATATTCTGTTCCTTAATTGCAGACATCCTCCATTTACTAAGTTGTGAACTGTCATGATTACCTTGCTTAGGACATGGGCTGGTGGCAACTATTTATTACGAAGTTGGCCAAATTCTCCCTTGATTTACAGAAGTAGTAAAACCATTCCATCTCACCCAATGCTTTCCTAGGAGGAGGAATTCAAATCCAGGCACTAAAAGTCTTTCTCGGGGCCCCAGGAGGCACTGTGTCTCACGGGGTGTTCTCAGTAACCTGGCTAAGAAAATGGAGAGGCTTGCCTGAGGTCTCTGGGCCAGCCAGTTATTCAGGGCATGGAAATCTAGGTCTCCCAATGCCTGGCACACAAGCACAAAAAGCATAGAACTCCCAGGAGAATCACCCAGAGTCACATGCGCAGAGGAGAGAGGGGGAAATGAATCCCAGGGTGCTCACTGCAGAATCCCCATGGCAACCTCTCCCTTCTTCCCTCCCAGCACACATAAAGCACACCGAAGGGGATCAGACAACATAAAACCCTAATGGTGCCCTTAATTAGGCAGGGCCATCACTGCTAACCCCCTCACCTCCCAGCGACCGCTGGAGCAGCTCCCAGCTCCTCTCTCCTTGTGGCCAACACTCACAAGCAGGAAGAAGCAGTTACAGCAAACAATCTTTGAAGGGACCATCAAGTTTTGATGATGATGAAGTTTGATAGCAATAATGTCAAACTTTATATGGCCATAATCCAAGTTTACAATGATACATTAAACCATAATGCTACTATTTATATCGCCATAAACCGTGTTTTATGGCGATATAAATAGTCACGCTAATGGCATTAACGGTAGCACTCAGTGGAATCCCAGCTGTTGACTGGTGCACTGATGCTATTAGCATCGCTATTTATATTACCATAAACCTAGGTCGTCAAACTTGTGACATGGGAACACACAAGGAAGACGGATCTCCACTTTTTATGTCTGAGACTCTGTGCCAGAGTTGATGCTCACTGCTCTCTTCTGGAATAAAGGTCTGTCTCGCTCTCCATTTGGCTCTGTTCTGTCATGTGATATTTCTACTACAGACACGGATGCCAATCTGCCGATCTGTTTCTTACATCCTTCCAGGAGCCTGGAAACATCATTCACACTGGATAAGAAGGTGCAAGCCAGAGCAGCTGGCCGAACTTACTGTCTCCTTGGCACCGCAGGGGACCCACGCTCAGTTTGGCTTCTGAGCCTTGCCGGTCGGTATCTCCAACGACCACCTGGCTCACTGGCAGGTGATCTTTGTACGATAAGAAGCCAGCATCCTTCCTCCTGAATCAGAGGGAAAGAGAGAAAAGGATGATGAGCTGGAGTCGGAATCGCACATTTCCTCATCATTGCTTATGCCCTCCTCCATGCCATTTCAGCAACGGTTCAGAAATTAACGGAGGAAAAAGCTCAGCCAGAGCTGTCCAGTCTATCCTCAGCGATCTCATGGCAAATGGTTTGGAAGCAACTCTGGTGCAGTCCTCTTCAGAAAACACACAGCCGACAATAACACTTCCAGAATTCACAACTAATATGTGCTATACTAAGTTAGGTTCAAAGTAATCAAAGCACAGGCTCCAAACACCAAATGGACATGCAGAGTTGATAGGTGAAAAAAAAAACAAAAACATGAAAACACCTATGTCTCCTTCAAAACCCTTCTTCAGGGGCTGTGTTCTCTGTTCTGTATCAGTTAAATCCGAGCCATCTTCTGTTTCCCAATCCCTTCTTGAAACAGTTTAAGGAAGTTTCCAATATAAGTAAATGCTCAAGAAGTACCTATTTCTGTCTATCATGAGGAGCGGAGCTGAGATTCAAGCCCAGTTTGGTTTTCCTCCTAGAATTCATATTCTTTAACCTATACCTATCTTGTTTCAAGTCTCCCAATGAAGGAATAGAATAATGGTACTTGCAAAGGACTGCTAAGGGGTGCAGACACCTGGGTGAGGGAAATGCAATGCCATGGTTTTGTTTTGACGCAGAATAAAGGTCACATTAGAAGGTAATCTCTCGCCCCCACCCTGTTTCCTCCTGCAGGGGCTAGTGAGGCTCTCCTTCTGGGGGCTGCATAGGTGGGAGACATAAACGAATGTGAAGTCACCCTGCTAGATGGTTTTTTGTGTGTATGCTGGTCCTAGGGCTTGAACTCAGGGCCTGGGTTCTATCCCCGAGCAGTGTTTTGCTCAAGGCTAGCGCTCTACCACTTGAGCCACAGCTCTACTTCCAGCATTTCTGGTGGCTTATTGGGGATAAAAATCTCATAGACTTTCCTGTTCCAGCTGGCTTCAAACTGTGATCCTCAGATCTCAGCCTCCTGAGTAGTTAGGATTACAGGCATGAGCCACCGGCACCTGGCTAGATGATGTATGTGTTATGTATATATGTTTTAGAATATATATATGTGTATATGTATATATGTATATATATATATATATATATATATATATATATACACATACATACCCATACACTATTCAGTCTGAATATAACTTCAAAAACTGATCTTGGATAATGGAAGAATGGGACGGATGGTTCGATAATGAGGTTAAAGTTTCTCCATTCATATCCATTGGTACATACAGTGCGAAGAACTGAGGGAACTGACTTAGAAAACACTGTGTGTGCTGTCAGAGATCAGTACTTATTGATCTGACCTTCTGGTATGTTCACTGACCTCAGTAAACATACTTTTCTTTTTACCTACTGCATTGTTGATGGGAGTGTGAATGTGTTCAACCACTTTGGAAAGTAGTATGAAGGTCCCTCAAAAGACTCCACATAGACCTCCCTATGACCCAGCAATCCCACTTTTAGGCATTTACCCAAACTATCACAAACAAGGCCATACTAACGCTACCAGCACGACTATGTTTATTTACCATAGCTAAGATATGGAACTAACCCAGATGCCCCTCAGTAGATGAATGGATCATGTGATATATATATATATATATATATTATATATATATATATATATATGAATTCTATGCCTCCATCAGAAAGAATGACTTTGCCCCATTTGTTAAGAAATGGAAAGACTTGGAAAATTTTATATTAAGTGAAGTAAGCCAGGCCCAAAGAAACATATGTCCCATGGTTTCCCTTATTTGCAATAACTAGTACATGTGTAGGACAAGCAGAAAAGGCCAAAAGCTATGTACATATGACTATATAAGATGATTTTAAGCAAAATGAACCCAAGACAGGGACACAAATACCTTTTTTCTTTCTTGCTATTGTTTCTAACATATTTATAATGTACCATGTGATTTTTTTTTTGTTGCTTTGTATGTTCTTCCCCTACAGTATAACCTCTGTTTTCACTGCATTTGATGTTGGTCCCTGTATCTTGTTTATACACTTCTCTATTTTGGGGAGGGGAAAGGAAAAAACAAAATGCTTAAATAAGGATACAGGTTGACCCATTGTAACAACGAGATGTATAAAACACTATGTTGAAAACGAACTTTACAATTTTGGTGGGTGGAGGGGGGGCGGTGGAGGTGGGAGGGAAGGGATGATAGGGAGAAAACAAAAGAGGAGGTAACAATGCTTGATAGGAAATGTACTCATTACCTTGCTCATGTAACTGTAACCCCCTTTGAACAGCATTTTTACAATAAAAAAACATACCAAAAAACCAATATGTTCCCTTATATACCAGGATACAAACCTAGAAAGGAGACATAGAACTTAGACAGTGGTCCACAAAAGATATAATTTGCACTGTGTTAGCTGTTCCGTTGTTTTTAAGTTTCCAAAGTAAAGGCTTTAGAAGAAAAAGTTTGCTAACTCTTGTTCTAAATCACCTCTGCACATTTTCCTCTAGAAGGCTGTTGGGCAAATGTTCTGCTGACAGTGATGGTGGGCAGAGGTTATGTGACACAAGTGTCCAATGTGGAATGGGGTAGATTAGGGAAGGGGACAAAAATAGGGATGAGAATACACACAGAACAGATGGAAAGAAACACTGCATACCTCCATTTGCTCATTGTATTAATGAAAAGCAACTTAAACTGAATTATGATTGACTTTTCAATTCATCCTTTTCACTCACTGCCTGGCCAACAGTCACGCATCAGCTTTGGTGTAATAGATATCTACTGCGTAGAAAGATGTGTACTGTCATTGTTGAACCGAAGTCCAGCATCTGTCAGATAGCATGGGTAGTTTTATAAATGCAGGCTTTGTGAGTGTAAGGGTCTCCGTGTATTTCTGCAATGAAATGAATGATGGTCATCAAAATCTAACGGGTTCAATGAATTTTTATACATGTCTAAGCACCACATGGTATCTGTGTATCTCTACACCCCAGAACACCTCTTTTTTCCCCCTACTAGTAGTCAGTACCCCTAAAGGTAATTATTTAATTCAATGTATTCAAAACCATTCATATATTTAAAGTATTGGGACAAAAAGTTGTGTTATTTTTCAATTTCATAAAAAGTATCAGTACATGACAACAAATGACACAGTCCTGTTGGCATTTGGGTTGTCTCTAGTTGTGTGGCTATTGTGTAAGGTCTCTCTTACCAACATTCACTTATGCTAGGCTTTTATCCACAAGTTAGGAATGCTGGGCCCTAAATTGGGTTTGGCTTTAGTGGATAGTTTCAGGCAGTTTCCCTAAGATGTTGTAGCAATTTACATGTCTAGCAGCAGTGTATGAGGATGCAGGTCACCCCAGGTCCTTGTCCATTTACCCTGAGCAGTAAAGTCACTGCTTTATAATGAGCCTTGGGTCAAGGTAAGAGTATTTTCAGAAACAAAAGTTTGGAACTCGCTGGGCACCCAGTGGCTCACACCTGTCATCCTAGCTACTCAGGAAGCTGAGATTTGAGGATAGCGGTTCAAAGCCAGCCCCGGCAGGAAAGTCCATGAGACTCATCTCCAATAAACCACTCAGAAACCTGGGGAACTGTGGCTCAAGTGGTAGAGCTCTTGCCTTGAGCTGAAGAGCTCAGGGATAGCACCCAGGCCCAGAGTTCAAGCTCCATGACAGACCAAAAAAAAAGTTTGGTACTCTTCCAATCATTATGTTATTTTATTGCTTAAAGCAGTAGGTAAGTAACCTTACAGGAAAGGTCGCATCAATATACTTTTAGAACTTAGAAATGTAAGTTTTAAATCCTTATAATAATCTTACAAATACAGGCTTTTAGCACAGGGTTGAACCTTGAAGTGTACAATTATTTTGTAAGAAAAATGGATTCTTGTCAGAAAAGACAGAAGTTTACAAGCTTGCTATGGTACTCAAGACCCTGAAATGGGGCGGGGGGATGGGGGGAGAGGGGTGGTGCTGGGAAGGTGGCTCAGTGGTAGAGCGCTTGCCTTGCATGCATGAAGTCCTGGGTTCGATTCCTCAGCACCACATAAGCAGAAAATGCCAGAAGTGGCACTGTGACTCAAGTGGTAGAGTGCTAGCTTTGAGCTGAAGAGCTGCGGGACAGTGCCCAGGCCCAGAGTTCAAGCCCCATGACCACCACCACCACCACCACCAACAACAAAATAGAATCTGAAAGGGGATGATTGAGGATTCTACAGCTGCCTGGATTTTATCATATATGGGTCTTAAAATATCAACATCAACAACAACAAAACAATAACGTTTATACGATACATCTTATCAGTACATTCACGATTCATGTACATATTTATGCCTATCTTACTGACGGAAAGAATGAGAATTAGGGAATTTATTTTGGTTACTTCCTCATGGATAGCAGAGTCAAATTTGATGGTCTAAATCTGTTTCTGGACTATCAAAATCCTGTTCTGGGACTTTCTATTAAAAAATAAGGAAAGACTAAGCACTCTTCAAACCATTATGTTAATAAAAAGCCATTAATTTTTTTCATAGGTAAGGTGAAACAAAAGGTCTTGAAAGCAAAACCTAGCTGCTCAGGAGGCTGAGATCTGAGGACCGGGGTTTGAAGCCAGCCCAAGCAAGCATGAAAGTCTTATCTACAGCAAATCAGCAAAAAGCCTGAAGTAGAGGTGTGGCTCAAGTAGTAAGGCACTAGCCTTGAGCAGACATAAAAGCCTCAGTGCTAGAAAAGAAATCAAAAGGGGGCTAATTAGGGATGTGAAGGGGGAAAGAGAGAGGAGAGGAAACAAGAAAGAATAAAAATGGGATGAAAGCAATTGTACATTTCACACATATATGGAAATGTCGGAATGAAATGCTTTACTTGGTACAATTAGCATATGCTAATAAAAGATGAAAGAAGAAAAAATGCTTTTAGTGAGTCTGAAATGTTGAAGTTACATGTGAATCACAAGCTCAGAGGTATCTGCAGTGTTTTGCTTAATGTGGGCCCTGTCGTCCATCTTATCTTACACAGAACAAAAGAAAGCACTGGAAATACCCACTTCCCAAACCAACCATCATTGCAAGGAGTATACAGAAGCTTTAATAGGGTGCAGGTCAGCTTGTTGTCATAACAACATGACGATCCTTGCCAAGCCAGCAAACAAAGTGTCCCTTGAGACAACTAGGAAAAAAATTACCTTATAGGTCATAGTAAGACTCCAGAAAATTTACAGGTGCAGATAGACGCACTTGAAACTCACAAAGCAGTGCTCTCCACTGCCTGCCTACCTAACTTCTTGTGGTGCTAAAGTTATTGACAAGTTCCCTGTTTCGATGTGATTCTGTAGCACCTACTTCAAAACCCACCAGGAAGCTATGCTGTCTATCTTAGGACACTATGATTTTTTTTGTTGCTGTTGTAGATGTAAGACAAGGTTTTGTTGGAAGTGACCATCCTAGAGATTGGGATTAATCTAATTAAGGGAGATATTCAGGAACTATTCATCATGATAACATAATAAATGAATGATATCTGGACATTAGAAAACTCCTATCATGCATTTCAAATAGGCCATGAACTCAGACTCTTGCCCCATCTCTCATGGTTACTGGAGTAACACTTGCTGCTATGATTCATAGGCTCCCATCTGGCTTTTCTGTTGCTTCAATGGTGTTTTCCTGGGGATTGGCTGACTCTGCCTTTCTTCTTTGCTCCCTGAGAAAGCAAACAAGCCTCGAGGCAGTTGAGTCTTGCCCTGGGCTTAGTGAAAAAAACAAACAAACAAACAACCAAAACCCTAAACCCAAATCCTAGAAAAATAAACATCGGAGATTTCTACTGTTGTAAAACTCTTCTTCTGTCAGATGTTATGAGAATTGTTGAACAAGGAGTCAGTCTCATAACTCTAGCAGAAAGAAAGGAGTTCTTGTTCTTGTTGTTTTTCTTCTCCTCCTCCTCCTCTACCTTCTCCTCCTCTACCTTCTCCTCCTTCTCCTTCTCCTTCTCCTCTTCCTCCTCCTTCTCTCCTTCTCCTCCTTCTTCTTCTCTCCTTCTCCTTCTCCTTCTTCTTCTTCTTCTTCTTTTTTTTGTTGGTTGTGGGGCTTGAACTCTGGGCCTGGGCACTGTCTCTCAGCTCTTCAGGACAAGGCTAGCGCTCTACCACTTGAGCCACAGCGCCACTTCCAGCTTTTTCTGTTGATATGGAGCTGAGGAATCAAACCCAGAGCCTCATGAATGCGAGGCAAGCACTCCATCACTGAGCCACCTTCCCAGCCCGGAGAAAGGGTTTCTTTGGGAAGATTTTAGGAGAATTTGGATACCCTCAGAATGGTTACACACTTCCATTCCTGACCTTGATGGCACCTGTACTAGAAAGTGCTGAGAAAATTTAGGAGGTCAAAGATCTCGATCTGGAAATGTGAAATAAATGAATATTTGATATTATGAGTTAGTAGGAAAATGTAATTCAAGCCACATTGAGATGTTGCTATACATCTACCAGAACAGCCATAATCAACAAAACTGTCAGTAAGTGTTGATGGGGATCTGAAGAAACTCCAGTCATTGCGAACCGGGACAGTGGATAGTTTCTCCCTCTCTCTCCCTCACTCCCTCTTTTCTTTCTCTTTCTTCTTTCTTTCTTTCCTTCTTTCTTTCTTTCTTTCTTTCTTTCTTTCTTTCTTTCCTTCCTTCCTTCCTTCTTTCTTTCTTTCTTTCTTTCTTTCTTTCTTTCTTTCTTTCTTTCTTTCTTTCTCTCTCTTTCCTTCTTTCCCTCTCTCCCTACATCCCTCCTTTCCTCTCTTCCTCCTGTTCTCAATCTCTGTCTCTGTCTCTGTCTGTCTCTTTCTCTCTTTCTTTCTTGGAAGTCCCTTGTTTTTAAACCTGGAAAGATGGCAACTTTGAAAGGACTGTCTGCTTCCTATCTTTGTTCTACTGCTTAGTGTCTTTTCTGCCTATAAAGCCAAGCTCCTCTGATCACCTTCTGCTCTACACATTTTATTTTATAGAATATGAAAAAAATGAGATGTCTAATTCTACAATCAACAACAAAATCCAATAAGATCTTACATTCAATTTGTTGTAACAGTTATTATTTGGTGTGTGTGTGTGTGTGTGTGTGTGTGTGTGTGTGTGTGTGTGTGTGTGTGTGTATGTGCCACTAGTGGGGCTTGAACTCCACGGCCTGAGTGCTGAGAGCTTTCTTGCTCAAGGCTAGTGCTCTCCCACTTGAGCCACATCTCTACTTCAGTTTTTTTGGTGCTTAACTAAGAATCTCAGGGACTTTTCCACCCAGGCTGGCTTCAAACCATGACCCTCAGATCTCAGCCTCCTTACTAGCTAGGATTACAGGTGTAGACCGCTGGTACCCGGCACTGCTTTGTGTAATTTGGTGTCCTGACGAAACCAAGTGCCACTTGTGGACATGAAGATCTCTGTGAATGGGTGGGTGTTAAATTGGAGAGAGGGAGTGATGAGGCAGGTGTCTAGGAGGGTCTAGGTGGAGCTGTGATTGCCTATTCCTGAGATGGAGGCCCCTACCGTCTGCATGGTTTCTATGACCATTGACACAAGTAGATGATAGGAAGGCTTTGAATAATGCCAGATCATTCCTCAAAGCCTGTGTCCACAGACCACACAGAGACTGGACAGCACAGCTGGAAGATCAGAATGTGAAATAAACCATGGAATCATCTGATACACTGGAAAGCAGAACTTTCTAAATGCTTCTAATGGTGCCTTCAATCACCATTGACAACTGAGCCTTCCTCATTGCTGTCAGATAGTCATCCCAACAATGCAATTAAAGTAATTAAGGAAATAATCATCACAATTAGATCTTAGAATCCATGGCTATGTCTCCTATGAAATGAAAGTAATTACAGATTCAATTACTTCTTTTCAATGGGAATAGATTAGTCCTTTTATAAATGCTAGACACTTATTTGTTCAGTTTAGATGTGTTGAAAAGCTCTTGTAATTTTGAGAGTTATTTTTTTTATTTTTTAATGCACAATGTTCTCCTTGACTTGCCTTTCTGGAATGCAAGTTCCCTGAGGGCAGATGCATTGTTTCTTGAAACTTTCTAAAACAAAAACAAGCAGACACTTAAAAGTAGCTGGCTTCCAGCCCAGGCCGCAAAGTCTGGGAGACTCTTATCTTCAAATTAACCATTAAAAAAGTTAGAAGTGGAACTCTGGCTCTAGTGGTAGAGTGCTTTTTTTTTTTTAAAAAAAAATAAGGTCTGCCCTGGGCCACGCAGGTCCTGTGCGGATACTTCCTGACCTTTTGACTAAGTGTCTGCCCAGTATCTATGTTACCTAGGTAAGTGATACACCTGGAAGCAGTCACCTTCCCTTCCTGCTTGGTTATCTCCTGGGCCACCTGGGTCAAGCCTCCCACCTGCACATAGGAAGGTCCCAGGCCCTGAGGTCATATCTAGATCCAATGTGACCACACCTTTCCCCCACCTGGCCAAACCTCTTCCTGTCCCTAGCCTAGGTAAATCCTGTCCTGGGGGTGGGTCGCCCCCTTTTCTTCCCTTTCCACCATGCCTCTCCACCATGCATGGCGGGGGCAGCAGCAGTTCAGTAAGTAAACTGCTTATCTGTCTGAATATCACGTGGTGTTCTCTTCATCAGCTACCTAATGAAACCTACCTACTTCATATACCTTAGAGTTTTGTTTTGCTTTAATTTTATTGTTAAGGTGATATACAGAGGGGTTACAGTTACATAAGTAAGGTGGTGAGTACATTTCTTGTCCAATTTGTTACCTCTTCCTCATTTTGCTTACCTCCTCCCCAGTCTCCCCTCCCTACTCCCCAATTTGTACAGATCATTTCCAAAGAATTGCTACTGCGTAGGCTCTCCCTTTGTCCTTTTTTGTCACTGGTAGAGTGCTTTTAGGACCCTAGAGCAGAAAAGCTCAGGGACAGTAACCAGGCTCTGAATTCAAGCCCAGGACCTGCACACACACACACACACACACACACACACACACACACACACACACACACACACACACACACACACA
>NW_012267272.1:12055259-12075751 GCF_000151885.1 Dipodomys ordii | reverse complement strand
TGGCCACACCTTTCCCTCACCTGGCCACACCTCTTCCTGTCCCTGGCCTAGATAAGTCCTGGCCCAGGAGTGGGTTGCCTCCTCCTTTTCTTTTTCAGCCATGCTTCTTCACCATGCATGGCGGGGGCAGCAGTTCTGTAAATAAACTTCTTTTCCTGCCTGAATAGTGCATGGTGTTCTCTTCATCGGCTACCTAATGAAACGTACCTATTTAATATACCTTACACTCTGATTATCCAATTAATTAAAAAAAAAGCCAAAATGGTGGTGTGGCTCAAGGAGTCAAGCTCTAGCTGTGAACAAAAAAGGCCAAGCAAGAATGTGATGGCTTGAGTTCCAGCCCTGGCATCAGCACACATCAGGACACACACACACACACACACACACACACACACACACACACACACACACATACACACACACACACGTGCTTGTCTTCATGTGTTTTGTGATTAAATAAAACCACATGTAAATATAGTAATAAGGCACAATTAGAAATCACAATGATCAGTATTTGCTTCCTATCAATGATGAGAAATATTTTAAAAAAGGGAAACTGACTACAAAAGGGTTTCACTTCAATATATCAGTCGGTGAGTACAATGTATTTTCATCATTGTCATCCTTTCCGTTGCTCTCTTCCATCTCTCTCAACTTCACCCATTTCCTCAATTTCCCTGTGTTGCTGTTCACACAGGGAGACCTGGGAATGCAGTACCTGATAGGCAGAAAGTAGACCATACCATGCGGGTATAGACAAGGTTTATTAAAACATCACATGCTTATACACAGCACAGGGGCATAGAAAAGAAATCTTCAGTCACAGGCAGTCAGGAGCCAGTCACAAGACAGAAAGTTAACCTTAAGTTTTCTGGGGATACAGACAATGAGAGTTAACCATCTTTAGTTAGTGAGCAGGAAGAGCTAATTGTTGTCAACAAAGGTGAAGCAGTTCCATGTGATCAAAGATTATAAAGAGTAAGCAAGGTGCAGGTGGGCTCCCTAAGAAACACAAAAGGAGATAACAAGGCATTATTCTGGAGGCGTTGTTCTCTGGAATTACTCAGCGGGGAGCATGAAGGGCACTTTCCCCATGTCCTCCACCAAGGTCGGGGCTGGACATCCAGACCTTCGCCCAGATAGTGAAAAAGCGTCCTCATTCCAGCCTGGAGGCTGCCACTGGGCACCCTGACCTTTGCCAGGGTTGTGGGGGGTGTTTGCCAGCATACATAAACCTCACACAGCAAATGAATCCTTAGGCGGGGTCACGCAAGTCTGTGTCTCTGACACCCCTGGTTCCATTTTCACATCTGTGCATTGGCTACTATGACTGTGTGTTCCTAGCCTTTCTCTCCTTCGTCTGGTCCCCTCCTCCTGCCTCCCCCTACCCCTCTTTCTTTACTGAACTAGTTCTTCAGTACTCATGAAACACTAATTGTTCTTTTTTTTCTGTAATTGAGCTTTTATTTTAGAAAGTAATATTTCGTTTGGAGCATATGTTATTTTGTATGCTATAGAAAAAAAGGGCACAAAACTCAGCTCTTAAAGATGAATCTTTAAGATTCGACCTCTATGTAAATGTAAGCTGGTTAATTCACAAAGGCCATTTGTTGCTTTTTTTCTTTTTACACAAATATGATGCAATTTGGTTCTGTGATTCTACTTTGGTATGTGTATATGTTTAATTTTAGAACAATAGTAGTAGTAATTGTTTAAGCAGATTTGAAATATCATAAGTGTTAGATCTAGATTTATGGAGTGTGATCACTGCTGGTATGAATCTTTTCAGGACTGGACTTTCTGGTCCTCCCAGTTTTCCTGGAGTAATAAGGATACATTTTTTTAAAAGAAGATTATCTACTTATTACCTTTAATCTGGAGAGTTACTAGACTAGGAATAAAACAATGCCTGCTTCTAGGTACTTGACTGGTTAGTAACTGAGCAAGGAAAAATAGTTCAAATCTTTAATACCCTGAATGGATATTTGAGACATGTATATTTACATCTCAAGTTCTGCTAAATTACTTTCAATTGATTTTCTTTTAATTATACGGAAAAACTATTCTTTTTATTTTTATAGAAAACTTGTCTCACTGGATTGAAGATCGGATTGGGCTATTCACATTTTACTTTCCCCACTGCATTAATATTCTCTCTAAATAAGAGACCTTTATGTATATTTTTTGGTACATTGTGGTCATGGATTGGTTGCTTGTCAAAGAGAATGTCCTTGCTGTGTCCCCTTCTTGCCATTTCTATTCATTTATTTCCCTAACAGTTAATGAGAGAGTGTTAACATTTCAGAATTGCTCAATGTGAAAACGTTCTTTTATACCATCTCAGTAAGTCTCTAAGACACATGGTAAATAATGTGAATTTTCTCAAGGTTTTGAAGCTGTGTTTTCTTTTTCTTTTTCCCCAACAAACCTGGTCACTGAAGACTCTGCCGTGCTTGGCATGGTTTATTTCCCTTCTCACTCATGGGTGGGTGGCCCTTGTGTGGGATTTCTCAAAGGTTGCTTCTAGCTAGCTTGATGGTGAAGTGGACCCTGAGATGGGGCCCAAGCTGGTATGATTCCATTTTGAGCTTTGCCTTTGTTTTAGGGATTTTAGACTCCATTTTTTGAAGGGTGGTGACTAAAACCTTTAAACAATGTTCAAACTAGAAAAACAACCTTAATCACAGGGCCACATCTTGGCTCTGATAGGCCCACTTCCTGGAATGAAAAAAAAAATGCATCTGATCCCTCTTCCCTTAACAACCTCACTCTCACCCTTACTGTTTCTGTTCAAGGCTGACCAGTAAAGCAAATAATCTTGCTCAACTTGGTTTGAATTGGCACGTGAATTTGGTGGCAAAAGGTGGGGTTTCTCCTTTAATTGGCACCAAATTCGCGTGCCAATTCAAACCAAAATGATAGGATAGTTTAAACAACTACTATAAGACAGACTGTGACTCCATTGGCCACCCGCATGTGGCCTAATATGACTACGCAATCCTTTGTGTATGTTGCAAACCCATTGGTCACCTGCGTGACAGGCTTGACCACCTGGATTTTGCCTCCAAAAACCCTAGCTTGTGAGCTGTCCAGGGTCGCAGTATCAGCTCCTGAGCCTGTGCTGCAGCCCTGACCTGTCCGTGTGGGAACCTTCTCAATAAAGTTGCTTCTTTGTTTACAACTTTGTTGCTGTGGGCTCTGTCACTCCTGACAACTAGGTGGGCTTGCCTGTCTGAGTAGGGGTCTTCCTACTAAAATATCAGAGGTTCTATATCGCATCTACAGAGTATCACCATGTTCCCTTTTTGCACAAAACTCTGAAAGTTGAGGCCATTATCAAAACCTTCATCTACCTTTACCCAGTTACAGGTATTCTAGGCTAATGTAATTCAGTTAGACTCTTGTGTTCCTCTCACGTAGATCAAGAGCTCTGATTCATATTCTCAATGTTCCCCTTCCCCCCCACCAGTGCAATGATAATGGTGGTAGTGGTTGGGAGAAGATATATGCAGACAGCTATGCAAATAAACCTCTCTTACTGATCTCCCAGACTCTTCCAAGGATAGCTGGGCTTGTTTGGCATCTCTGGAGGAGGGAAACTGGGCAGCACTGACAGAGCTGAAAAGCATGGAATATGAGGTTCACCTGGTCCAGTTTACAAGGTGCAGAAGCCTAATTTATGACTTGATTCTTAGATATGAAAAAAGAGTCTATAGTTAGCTGTTTGTTATTTGCCTTTAAGTCATTTACAGAGGGGTTTCAATTCAACAGGTCAGTTTACATCTTGATCAATGTCACCCTTTCCATCGTATTCCCTGCATCTCTCCCAGCCCCTCTCAGCCCCTTGTTTCCCAATTCCATCTTCACATAGGTGTGCTTAATTTATGACTGCATTTGTCCACCCCTCCTCTCTCCATTCATTTCTCCTCTCTCTCCTGGTTTTCCCAACTCCCTCTCAACCACACAGGCTTCAGCTTCCTGGTATTCATTTGGTGAAACTGTCAGTTAGCTGTCCAAAGAAATCTTCCTCCACAGATACCATGCTTCAGTTCATATGTTTATATAGGCATATGACCGTATGTTTTCATATATGTTTATTATTTAGATAGAAGTTCCATATAGGAGAGAAAACATGAACCTGACCTACTTCATACTGCTTCATACTATTTTCTTAATTCACTTATTCATTGTAGGGCATCTGGGTTGTTTTCATAACTTGGCCATGGTGAATAGTGCAGTAATGAACATGGGTGTGTAAGTGTCTTTATTGTATTGTGACTTGCAATCTTTTGGATAAATAATCAATAGTAGTATCATCTGGACAATTTTTATAATATTACATTATTATTCTACTTAATCTCTGGATAGACTATTCCTTTGTTGTTTCCATAGATTTTTTTGATCAAAAAAGACAATAATCAGACTATTTTTCTTAAATAGTTACAGTGTTCAATAGAGCCTTAATTTTCCTTGCATTTAGCCTCAGAAGGAAGGACACCATGCCTTAGGTTTTCCTTTTATTATGGATTTGGCCATCTTAAAAGATGCTCTTTGACAGTGATCTAAGCATTCTTCTTTTAAGAAAATGGCATTGCTTTCTCTTCCTGTGGCCAGTTCTAAAGCCCCCTCCAGTAATAGGAATCCATATAAATCATTCTCTTATAGATTGCCATAATCTTTTCTCTACAAACATCACATCATCATAGTCAACATAATTTGTCCTTCCCACTTTCATCTCAGCAGGTGATTTGCTCACTGCATGAACACAAAAGACTTGTTTGAAGGAGAAGCTGGTTTATTTTACTAGGTTCTGTGAGGCCCTTTAGATGATCAATATTTGTTTTTGTGTTATCCATATCTCCACTATGCTGGAGGATGTGAGCATTTGATAAAAGGTACATCCATATCAGCTACAAAAATGAAAAACACTTGTACTTTAGAAAGAGATGATTTGATGATCTATCCATTCATCCTACCATCTTTTTACCCATCTGTTACATTATTGCTCTATCTACTTATAATCTAAAAAGAGTTTAAAAGTTATGAATGTTTACATAGTGCTTGAAGAGGTTCTGGAAAGAATGAGAAAGAGGTTGTGACTCATGCCTACAGTCATAGCTACTGGAGAAGCTGAGATCAGAGAATTGTTTTGTGAAGCCAAGTTGAAGAAAAATGTTCTGGATACTCTGAGTAAGGTCTTCACAGGGACACCTCCCTCCCTCTTGGCTAAGTTTTCACCAGGTATCTGTTACCTAGGTAACTGGCAGACCTGGAAGCAGTCACCTTCGCCTCCTGCTAGGTCACATTCTGGGCCATCTCTGGCCACATGCCTCCTATCTGACCTCAGGAGGGTCCTAGACCCTGAGGTCACAGCCAGATCCAGTGTGGCCACACCTTTCCCTCACCTGGCCACACCTCTTCCTGTCCCTGGCCTAGATAAGTCCTGGCCCAGGAGTGGGTTGCCTCCTCCTTTTCTTTTTCAGCCATGCTTCTTCACCATGCATGGCGGGGGCAGCAGTTCTGTAAATAAACTTCTTTTCCTGCCTGAATAGTGCATGGTGTTCTCTTCATCGGCTACCTAATGAAACGTACCTATTTAATATACCTTACACTCTGATTATCCAATTAATTAAAAAAAAAGCCAAAATGGTGGTGTGGCTCAAGGAGTCAAGCTCTAGCTGTGAACAAAAAAGGCCAAGCAAGAATGTGATGGCTTGAGTTCCAGCCCTGGCATCAGCACACATCAGGACACACACACACACACACACACACACACACACACACACATACACACACACTGATTGGTTGATTTATGCTATCTCTCATTCTTCTTAGTGCTGGTCACAAATGATAGGTTTCCCCTGCTCAACTGGTGTTCAATTTTGTCATTGATTCCACAAATCCAAGATGGAAAAAAGAAACAATTTTAGGGGCAAAATTTTTTGGTAGATTTGGTCCCAATGAGGGACTCTAATCCGCCCTGCTCACGTGAAAATTATTTCTTAGGAAGCTTAGAGTATATCCTACAAAATTGAAAAGAGTGAGGGAAGGGGTGGAAGGGAAGGATGGGTGAGAATGTTGAAAGGGGCGACATTGATCAAGACACATTGTATTTACAAACTGCTTTGTTAAATGGCAACTTCTGTGTACAGCTACTTAAAGATAAGACAAATACATAAAAGAAAGTTATCAATCAACAGTGGAAAAAGTCTCTTTCAGTAATAGAGAGTCTGAAGGTCTCTAAGATCAGATTCCAGCATGATTAAGAAGAATGAACCAAGAAAATTGGAAATAAATGACCTCAAGTTTGGGAGGGAGCCAACAGAATTATGATTAATGTGAACTGAGAGAAAAGAATTTTTGGGGGTTTGGGTGCAGGTGGTTTATGCCTGTAATCCTAGCTACTCAGGAGGCTGAGATATGAGGATCATGGTTTGAAGTCAGTGTGGGCAGGAAAGTCCATGAGACTCATCGCTAGCCACCAGAGAACTGGAAGTGGAGCTGAGGCTAAATGAGGGCTAGTCCTGAGCAAAAGATTTCAGTGTCCAATTTGTATGTCCCTCCTCCATGGTATAACCCCTGTTTTCACTGTATTTACTTTTGGTATAATTTGTGGAGGGGAAGGGAAAAAACAAATTGTTTAAATAGGGATACAGGTGGACCCATTGCATCAATATGAGATGTACAAGATGTTATGTTGAAAATGAACTATACATCTTTGGCCTGGGGGGGGTGGAGGGAGGGTGGGAGAGTATGGGGGTGAGGGGGGTAGAGAGGATGGAGGGTAGTAAAGGGGTGGAGATGGGAAGGGATGGGAAGGGGAAACAAAGGAGGAGGCAACAATGCTTGATAAGAAATGTACTCATTATCTTGCCCATGTAATTGTAACCCCTCTGTATGGTATTTTCACAATAAAAAAAATTTTGTTGACAAAAAAAAAAAGAATTCAGTGTCCAAGCCCTGCGTTTAAGCCCCAAAACTGACAAGAAAAAGAAAAAAAAAGCTTTTTTGGGGAAAAAGTGACCAATTATGATACATGATAAAAATTATCTACAATCAAAAATAAGAGTACATATCAACTATATCAATAAGGTGATTACTGATGGATAGACCATAAACTATTCTGGTGGCAGAATGAAGAAAAAGTTCAATAAACTGTAAAGAAAGGAGGTGAGGCTATGACTGAAATGGTAGAGTGCTATTCTCAAGCAAAAGAATCTCAGGGACAGTGTCCAGGCCCTGAGTTCAAGCCCCCAGCCCAGCCAAAACAACAAGAACAACAAAACCAAAACAAAAAAACCCCCAAAAACCAAAACCCAAAATCCCAAACAAAACCATAAGGTAAAAAGCTCATAATAAATGGGAATTGAAAAAGCAGGGAGAATCTCTAAATTCCTGTTTTGAAGTTGGAATGAGAAATTGGAGAAACAACAGAGCAGCAGATAGAGGAATTTTTAGCATAAAGAGATTTTATACATAGGCTGGGAGCTGAATATATTAATTAGATTTTTAAAATTTCTATCTGTAACCGACTTGCCAAATTTATTTTACAAGTTTGGAACCATAAAGTCATGAATATTCTTGTCTTAAATACATAGACAGCAGGTAGCTTTGTCCAGAAGATGACATAAAGTGACAATAATTAGAAATATTCTGACCATGGAGAGAGAATAGGTGACCTTGTAACTTCCTGTTTCCATTGAAGTCAAAAAGACCCACCTGAGCCTCTTTCTTCAAACCATAGATAAGCAAGTTCATGTGCTTATGAAACATGGTGCCAACCTATTTTGGGAAAAGATTTTGGAGCCTATATTGTTGTACAATGATCTAAAAAGAGACCTAAGTAGATCATTTTCCAGTGACGTTCTGAGCTTTGTGATTGCCTACAATCCAATAGATCTTTCTTCTTTGTTGGCTATGGAAGAAAACAGAAATTCAGAAACCCACTCAGGGACATTCTAATTCTGCTGTTAATTAGATTTTAATAAATAAGGTCATTTCTATTGGCAAGCTTCTTTTGCAATTTCAACAGGGAGCCATTTATGATATGGTCCAACTCATACAAATTAAAAGACATATAAATTCTCCCTTCAGAACCAAAGCAATAAAAATTCATCATTGTGAAATTGAGAGCTAGCAAATAACACCAAAGAAAGGAGGGAGAGGCCTCAAGTTGTGGCGCAATGCAAATCTTGAACCATGAAAAACTCAATTTAGCAACAGTTTTATGGAGTGAATGAAGCATATGAGTGTGCTTTTGTGAACTCATCTCTCTTGAGGGTACAGAAGGGAAAGTCGCCACGCGCTTCTTATAGGTCAGAGTAGCCATTTTGAAAAAAACAAAAAAAACAAAAAACCCCGAAGACAGGAAGGAGAAGTAATGCAGACAAGACTGTGAAAGATTTGGCCATTTTATTTCCCTGAAGTGCACACAATCTTGATGGCTGATTATAAATTACTTAGAGATTGGTGTATTAGGTCTGGTGTATTAGCTGCCACAGGGAGACAGCACAGATTTGGTGGCTTAAAAACACATGTCTTTTCCCTTACATTTCTGAAGGGTTGAATATAAGCTTGACCAAAGGGTTTTTGTTTTTGGTGTGATAAAGCCTCCCTTTTATCTGGCTTGTAGTTGGTATTGTGTCCTGCCATGGCCTTCCATTTGTGTACCTATGTGGAAAGAGAATTCTCTCACACCTGTTCCTTTTCTTATAAGGGCAATAATTCAGCCAGGCAAGGTGGCATATACCTGTAAATCCAGCTATTCTAGAGTAGAGGTAGGACAGTCATGAATTTAAGACCAGCCTAGGCAGGATTAGTAAGACCTATTTCAAAAAACAAAATGCAAAGAAAAGGTCTGGGGGGCATGTCTCAAGTAGTAGAGCACTTACCTAGCACGAGAGGTTCTGGTTTAAATCCCTGTACTACAAAAAAAAAAAAAGACAATAATTCTATTAGGTCAGGTCCCATCTTATGACCTCATTTAACCTCAATTATTTCCTGAGGAGCGCTGTTCTCCACATGGAGCCACAGTGAGACTTAGGGCTTTCAATGATTCATTTCTGGAGACACAATTCATAGTTTTGGTGAATGTTGTTACCAGGGCTGGAAATCAAGGCCTTGCTCCCTGAGTGAGCTTTTATACTCACAACTGGCAATCTTCACTTGAGCCCAGTGCAGTCTACATCTCCAGTCTAGAATTCTGTGGGTTAATTTCTTCACAGACAGGCTTCTACCTGAGATCCTCATATCTCAGTCCTCAGCTTCTTGAGTAGTTCGGATTACAAATTCAGGTGAGTAGCTCCTGACTTCATAAGATTTACAACTCCTCTATGTATCTATGTATGTATGTATCTATGTATGTATGTATCTATGTATGTATGTATGATGTATATATATGTATTATCTATCTATATATCTAACTTATGTATCACCCATCTATCTATCTAATCTATCATATCTATCTACCTATCTCCCAGTCTTCATTCTGAAAAGTGGTAATATATTTTCCTACAAAAAGGTGCTTGATTTTTAGTTTGGGGAAGGATATATGTATTCTCTATTTTTCTTTTGGAGACCTAAAATATCCAATTGAATTATAAAAACTATAATTATATGCATCAAATAAAATATATTTAGTTTTGTTTTAGTTGGCATCCTAGAAAGGGAACTTTTTTCACCACACATACTAATATGTGCAGAGATAGTGTTCTGCCTTGTGCCAATTTGTGAAGTATAGATTTTGGCTTTCAATGGCTTCTCAAATATAGCTTTAATGGGAAATCATTTCCAGAGCTTTGGAATGAAAATGTGAGATTAGCAGACAGAAAGGGAGAGAATCTTGGCAAGTCATTAACATCCTGATGATGGATGCCGCACGTGGATTCTCGCCTCCAGCAATAACGTGTCTCTTAACCACCTAGGATGGCCCAATACTTGGGCTTTTGCAAGGAATCCAATTCCATTCCATTTCCCTTCCTGGGAAAAAAATGAGAATCTACTCAGCCCCAGTGGCCATCAACAGAGGAATGACAAACAAATATTGATATATCCATAGAATAAATAATAAATAGCAATGAAATAAGATGTAAGCCTAGGTCTATGCACAAAAACATAGTAAATATTTAACGCATAATACAGAGGGAAAGTCCAATCATTCTATTTACATGATGGTCCAAACCAGGCACGGTGAGTCGTAGGTAATAATTGAACTCAGAAGAAGAGTTGGCCTGGAGGCACTGACGAGGGTCAGAGAAGGAGCTGACCACATTACATAGCTTGAGCTGAGCGAGGGTTTCATGAGAAGACTCATGCAAAACATGATTGAGCTGAGTGCTTAACCATCGGGGCACTTCCCTCTCAGAAGGAAAAATTATACATGGCTTGTCATTATTTTCTAGAACAGAAATGTTAAATTCTCAATCCTGGGCCTTTCACAAGAGCAGTCTAGGTTAGCTCCTCAACATCCCCTGTGTCTGAGCTTCCCAGGCACGTGCCAGTTATTATTGGCCAACACTGTTCACAGCGATGCTTTACTCTCTCTGGTTTGCACGAGTTCTCTTATCTGGGATGCTCTTTCTCTTTTTCCTGCCTAGTGGAACTCTACTCAACTTCAAGAACTTGCCCAGGTGACATCTCTACTTTCACACTTCCCCTGAGCTCTCCAACCAATCTGCTCCTTCCTCCTTTAGGTGTCCATAACACCTTACTCTATGGATGATATATAATTATGGCTCATTTACACTGTGAATTTTCTAGGACCTTCGTGGTTTCAGCTATTTCTCTTTGCCTTTGTAGTGCATTCCTAGTACATATGCTTGATTTTGGAACAGGTGATCTGATCAATGGAAATATAACTCTCATAATGTAGTAGGATAGAATTCTATAATTCTCTGTTCTTCTAACTGCGATGTGTCTACCTCCAGTGATGATGGATGATGTCATTCTTGTCACCATGGAAATGGGCCTCCTAATTCTAGTAGTAATGATCTCTGCACTCTAAGCAAATTTTACCTTTCCAAAAGCAGCACCATGCATTGTGAATTTGGCACGGTACATTGTACTGTCATGTTTCACAGGCATAATTAGTGGTTGGAAGGCAAAATTACAATCACTTAATTTAGAATGTTCATATTTTTCCTGGGCAGGATAATAACCTATTTAAGAAGAGTTTCTGATGCCAAGCTGTGTTTAGTTTCTACATCTTTCCATATTGGCAAATTTTTCATTTAACTCTCAATTTTATTGTCTGTCAAAAACTGGAAAACTTAAACAAATTTGAATTATTTAGCACTGTGCCTGGCACACGGTAAGTCTCTGATAGATATTAATTTAAACCACACAAAATCATTAATATCCACCTAAATGTAGTCTACAGAAAGGGAGGGCTCCGTTTGTTCATTCCAGCATTATTATTAAAATCCTCATAATGCTCCTCTTTACAATATATAGTTTAAAATTCAATAAAGTTTATAACCATTTTTTTGTCAAATTGGTATTTTAGAGGTGACTGATCTGTACATTTACTAGACAAATCCAACATATGGGCAAAGAAAGCTGAGTCTGCTTTGGGCTCATACTTTCTCCTAAATGCTGAGAAATGGTCTCTCTGTAAAGAGTTTACTACAGAGCGGGTCAGCTTTCCAGGACTCTCCTACCCTTTTCTGAGTTTGATTGCCGCTTGGACAGAGTTAACTTGCAGAGCACATAAATTCATATTCTAAGAAACTGCATACAACCTCACAAGATACAGGTATGAATCTTTAAATGTGTCTCCAATCTGACTTTAGAGAGGTTCATTTTTTACCAACCTCCTGTTGTGACTTTCAGACTGCTTTTCCTTTTCACTAAGTATATATTGAACATTCATTTATGTTCCCAGGCAGTGCCACTGGTCTGGTGGGGAGGAAGGGTTGAGAAGATTGATAAATTCCAACTCTGGTCTTCAACTTTCAAACACGTTTACCAAGTGCTCCATGTCTTGCTCATTTTCTCTATCATAATTAAGTATGTAGTATACCAGGGATCTGTCTTGTTTCTCCTTCTTTTCATAAAAACTTTTCTCTTGCTTTCCCTTAACTCTTCAGTGCATACTGCAGTTCACAGGCAATTCTACAGTTCTTTAAGGCTAAAGTTTACATCCTCTGAATAATTTTAATCTACTTTTATTCCTCTAATAAAGTGCATACTCATTTAAATAGTTCTACGCATTCTTAAAAGTATTATGCATTTAATTATAATTAGATAATGAATATTCGATGACTGAGATTCTGAAATAAAAATTATAATGCCAGTGATAATGAACAATATCTAGAATCTTTTATTATAGAACGACCAATGAGAATAACCTAGTGGGAATAACTACTTTGTTCAAGCTGGTTAGAGTGAGCGCATGTGGAAGTAAATGTTTTAATATTCCCCCGTAAAAATGTTCTCTCTTTTACTTCATGCCGTTTTACCGGGAGATTGTAGAGCACATTAGTAATGATGCCATTACTGGATGGGAGACTCTCTTGAGAAAGTGGGCCATGGTGTCAGCTCACACGTCTCAAGCTGTGAGCGGGAGAACTCCCTTCACCAGGGCTGTCTTTTGATCATGGCCCCCATGGCTCTGGGGAGCTGTTGAAGGTCTGCATTGGCTCATTTCAAATGAGCAGACAACAGATCCCTCTCTGACATTCCTCAGAAATATCAGACATCCCTGATGTAGCAAGTAAAACAGATCAAAAAGGAAGCCTGGCTATTCAGAAGAAAGGCAAGAGTGAGAGAAAAGGATCTTTTCACTTAGTTCATCCCAGGAATAAAAAGACACATGGTGCTGAAATAAGCGGAAGTTCAGTATGGAGAATATAAATTAATTGTGAGATGGAAAACACGAGATTTCTCAAGAAGCCAGGTACAAGACTTCTGATATAAATAGCTCTGGGTTGAAAAGAAGACACCTGTATATCATCAAACCACACTTAATTCTGAAAGATTTTTTTTTTCTGCAAAAAGTGACAGGCTGGACTTCTATGATCTATGTACAATTACCTCCTTGCATATTCTTTCTTTTCTTAAATTTTTTTTATTGTAAAGATACTGTACAGAGGGGTTATAGCTACATGAGTAAGGTAATGAGTATATAATTAACCTTACCAACTTTCTTTTTTATTAAGAACTTGCTAGGTAACTTTGGATACATAAGATGTCCTCGTCTCCAAACCTGAAGCTACGCTGGGTCCAGTGGCTCACTTTTATAAGCCAGGTACTTGGGAGGTAGAGATAGGGAAGATTGCTTGTCAAGGTCAGGTGAGGCATAAAAGTTAGAGAGACCCTACCTCACCAAAAAAGCTGGATATGATGGTGCTGATATATGGCAGGCATAATAGGAGGACTATGATCCCGGAAGACCATGAAAAACTCAAGACTCTGCTTGAAGAATCACTGAAGGAAAAAGGCCTGTCATCAGCACCCTCCAGTGGCAAAGCTTGTTATGGTATAAAAAAGCAGAAATGAAGCCCTAAGTGCAAACTAGCATTATGTTTAATACTGCGATCAAAAGCCAAACCAAGCCAACTCATTCCCTGCATGTAAGCTGCTACTCATGGCCATATTTCTAGGAAGGAAGGAAAAGGCTTTATTTGAGGGCTTCAGATATAAGAAAGAGAAGGGAGTGAAGGGAATATGGCAGACAAGGTTCAGCTATACTATGCATCTATGGGATTATCACGACCATATGATTAGTGTATGCTAACAAATCAAGCCAAAAACAGTGAAAGAAAGAGAATAAGGTACTTGGGAATAGTATCTTTGGGAGAAAGAGTGGGCACCCTATGGGAAGCTTTGTCTCCATGTGCATTCTCCTGTTCACCTCAGGACATTGGGCTCATCTGGTTTGTAACTTCCTTGATAGGACAAGATATACCATAGGCTGGTTGAACATGATCTATTTCTCTTTTATGGGGGGGTATTTCTTGTCCATTTGGAATATTTTCAAATGTATACGTAATCTAGGAATTAAGTATAGGTTTAGTTGACTGTGGCTGAACCCATAATAATACTACTAATAATGTGAAGGCTGGTCCTGCAGCATGGGTCAATCATCTCACTATTCATTAGGTTTCTCCTAAGTTTGTCAGCACAGGCAAAAAGCTTATTCCCTTTCTAACCCTGGCAGGTCCTACTTATTCCTCAATTATGAGCTGGCTTATTCTTCCCACCTTATAATTCACCACATCCTCAACGAAGACTGGATTGTATTGCTCCATACCCAATGTGCAGAATTAGCGTATTGGTGGGATGTCAACTTGAGAGCTAAACTAGAACCACTCCATGATGCTACCACTGCCACTACTAGTTCTATGTTTAGTTTTTTTTGGAGGGGGGAGGGATGGGCAAAGGAGTGGTTTGGCAAACATTTGCCAGGAGTCAGCAATCTTCTAACGGAGCCTAAAGGGCCAGAAAGAGCAGAAGGACTATGACAAACATGTTAAAAACATGTTAAAAAATCGAATCCTAATTTTACCGAAAAAGTTTTTGACATGACCGGAGGTGCTTGAGCCCACCCAGAGATCTGAACACTGGATACTCTTTATCTCTGACGAACGTAACAAAGGCAGCCAGGTAGCAACTGCATCAAGAGGGGAAGCCCTGGCCTCATCAGAAAGCTTGTGCTACTCAGGTGCGGGTGGCTCACACCTGTAATCCCAGCTACTCAGGAGGCTAAGATCTGAGAATCCCAGTTCAAAGCCCACCTGGGCAGGAAAGTCTGGGAAACTCCTATCTCTAGTTAACCAGCAGAAAACCGGAAGTGGAGCTGTGGCTCAAGGTGGTGAAGTGCTAGTTCTGTGCGAAAAATGCTCTGGGAGAGCATCCAGGCCCTGAGTTCAAGCCCATGACTACCATGATCACCACCACCACCAACAAAAAAGCCTGTTTTTGTACCTACAGACAAGTCAGCTTTTGGAATGTCTGTGACATAGCTGAATAGATTCTGGGGGCAGCTGAAATTTCCGAGTTTGGAAACGGTTTCCAGAAGGGAAGCTGAGAATTGTAATTTGGGATATTATCATTAAACCGACGTGACATGGGGAAATATGTCTCATCCAAACAAAGAGAGAAATGGCAAGTTTTAAAAACTTGATTTTGAGTTGGATTTGTCTTTTGGGGTAGAGTGAATTTAGTGGGCTCCTTAAAACTGCTCACCGGCATCTTTTCTGGAAATACAGAACTGCAGAGACAGAATCTGCCTTTAGCAATAGTTCCAGAAGATTTAGGGACTAGAAAACTCATGGTTAGGGCTAATTCGATCAGCAAACCTGAGTAGCACTTTCTCTGTCTCTTTTCACTTCTTTACAAAGTACACCTCATTTCTGTAGGTGACTGATCTTTGAATTATGGCACTATAATTAGTTTTACAATGTATTTGTAGGATACTGCGTAATAACACTTCATAATATTTAATATCTGTAATAGTCTAATGAGATATTTGGTCCTAGATCCACATATCAGCCTATAAAGCAATTTCACACCCAGGAAGAAGCAAGTATTTATTAGAAACCAAGATTAGTTTTTATCTCTCAACAAATGCATCAGGGAGTAAGAGAAGCAAATCAGAGCCCAGAGTTCTGGCTTGGAGAGGGAGATGAACTAAACCAGTCACTCTGGTCTCAGTGAGTTCAGAGCCTGCCTGTTTTTAGTTTTGCAACTATTTTTATTTATTTATTTATTTTGATGGTCCTAGGACTTGAACTCAGGGCCTGAGTGCTGTCCCTGAGCTTATTTTACTCAAGACTGGCATTCTACCACTTGAGTTATAGCTTCATTTCTGGCTTTTTTGATAATTTACTGAAGATAAAAGTCTCACAGACTTTCCTGCCCGGGCTGGCTTTAAATAGTGATTCTCAGATCACATCTTCCTGAGTAGCTAGGATTACGGGTGTGAGCTGCTGGTGCCAGGCTCTCAAACATTTTTAAGTTAATATCCTCCTCCAAAAGCTTTTTTGACATTTTTCCCCCTAAGACATTTTAGAGACTGGAACAATCACTTTTGAAAGTCTCATAAATCATTGTAATGGTGCTCAATCTCATTAGTTTCAGGAAACAAAAATTCAAGCCTTAATAAAGTAGCATTACACACAATTACCAGAATAGCTTTTACACATACATGTGCACATGCGTATATACAACCTAGTGTTAGTGAATATGTGGCTCAATCAACCTTAACTCACTTTTGGGGATTTGTAAATTGATTAAACTGCTCTTCAAAAGTGTTTGCTTAGTGTCTTGTGCATTTCATTGTTACAATGGGTCAACCAGGATAATTGTTTCAGCATTTTGTTGTTTCCCTTCCCCTCCCCAAATTAGAAAAATGTATATACAAGATGCAGGGCACTGGAATCAAATACAGTGAAAACAGGGGTTATACTGTGGGGGAAGAACATACAAGAGAAACAAAACATCACACAGTATATTTTAGATACATTAAAAACAATAGCAAGAAAGAAAAAAACAAGTTGTGTCCCTATCTGGGGTGTAACAATGAGATGTACAAGACACTATGTAGAAAAGGAACTTTACAACTTGTGGGGGGGGGAAGGGGGGAGTTGGGGAGGCAGGAAGGGAAGGGATGGTAGGGGAAAAACAAAGGAGGTAACAATGCTCGGTAGGAAATGTACTCATTACCTTACTCGTGTAACTGTAACCCCTTGGTACATTATTTTTACAATAAAAAACATAAAAATAAAAAAAGTGTTTGCTATTTTCTACCAAAGCTGGAGATTCATGTGTCCTTCATTATCCAGCAATTCCACTCCGATGACCATAGATCCCACAGCAAATATGGCAGGTACACGCAGAGATATGGACACAAATGTCTAGAATATTATTCTACAAGCTCAAAACCAGAAACAATCTAAGTGCTATGAGAATGTTCATGGGTGCATCTATTGGATGTGGTAAGGTCATCTAAGGTCATAGGGTGGAGCCTGCAGGGCAGGAGTGAGCTTACAAGAGAGACCACAAGGTGGCAGGCCAGGTGACTGCACAATGGGGCGGGGCTTCTGAGGAGGAGACCTGATCAGCCTCCAGCGTCTGCTACTCTCCACCATCATGGAGCCCCAGGCTTCCGAACGGTGAGAAATAAATTTCTGTTGTTTATAAACTACCCAGGCTATAGTATTTTGTGGTGAGATACCAAATGTCATTGCAGAATTTAAATTGTGGTGTATTTATACTGCAGAACCCCAAGACAATGGAGACAAATGGGAGCCAGGCTCATAAATTTAATATTGAGGAAACACAATCTTAGCCTTATCCCTTCTATATAAAGTACAGAAACGTTATAAAGCTGAATTTATGGTGCTAGAATTCAGGGTAGTGGACAATGCAGCAGGAGGATGGCTCTGAGGTGCTGGTAGTGTCCTTAGTTACGCAGCTCATCTGTGTACTGGATGCATGAGCCGTGTCTTTGGGAGACTCTTTGGGTTGTCCATACATGACCTTGGGGTCTCATGTCAATGCCATACTTTGTAATCAAAATTAAAAATTAGTAAGTGCTATCATGAGACAAATGGAAGGCAGAGGTGAGAGAAAGTCTTTCGTTGCATTTTTTAAAAATAGTTCTTGGATTTTGAACCAAGTGTTGTCTAATTTTTAACAACAATGACAAAGAAAAGAGTAAAATCTGCACAAGACTCCTGTGGAGCACTCCTGGGTCTGAGGAGGAAGACATTTCCGTATGGTTAAGTAGGTTAGTCTGTGAGTAAGGGCGATAGTGGCAGAAGAGAGTACAACCTGGTTTCTCAAAGGAACTGCAAGGTATCGTGAGCCTATCTGCCTCCAACTCAGTCCAGACTGAGGGGAAGTCTGCAGAGTGACCGAGGAGAGCATCTGCTTTGCTATCAGCCCTCTGGAGGGATGGGAGGGGCTGGGAAGGGATGGGGAGAATGATGATGGGGTGGCAGCCATCCAGATGCCTTGTACGCACAAGCGGCCATGTTGAATTGCAACCTTTGTGAACAACAACTTAACGAGAACTAAACAAAAGCTGAACCAATGGCTCAAAAGAAAACAGATCTTCAGATCTATTTCATGGAGGGCTCTTCTTTTCCCCCAGGACAAATAAAATAATCTTCTTGTGATCGTCTCTGAGAGTCCTTTAGAAAACATTATTGAAAACACACACATAAATATGCACTCATATATTTTCTGCCTCTTAACATGCGAGAAATAACCAAATCCTATGCCGTAGAATGCAAGTGAACAATGTACTTTTATTGAGTTCATTCCAATGTAGATGTTATTTTTATGATAGTTGAAAGAATTGGTGAATGTGAGCAGAGGGAGGAACTAAGCAGGCTAAGTGGGCGATAAATTCTGAATTGTTTTCAAGACTTGCAATGTGTAAGGCATGATTTTTATGTGAACTTGGAATACTTTTTTGGGGGGGGAAATATTTCACTAGAAATAGCTCTTCTGTTAAATTACAGCCTAATTACAATCAGCAGTTCTTGGGGGCAAGTTTGTGCTATAATGAAGAAAAGCCCTCTGGGGATTTCTCAGCTAACGTCCACTATCCACACTTGCCTTTTTTCTTTGATCTGCATCTCAGGATACACGTATATACAGCTCTTTGATCTTTATCTTGTGATCTCTGGGGTGCTTTACTCCAGAACAAGAAGGGTTATTTTTTTCTTTTGCTTTGTTTTTGTTTTTGCTTTTTTTCTGGCTCACATAGCCAAGGACTGAGGTTTTCTCCATGAGTTCTCTCTGTGTTATAGTTCTATATTATCACACATGACCTTCTCTACTGTATAACGGAATGTAATAGCCTGGAAGCCCTCTGAACATTGTCTGTGAACAGCTAGAGATAGTGAAGACTTTCTAGGTGCCCAGAAACTAACCTGTTTTCATAATCATACTCGGACATTCTGTTTGCTCATTGATATGTGATAGAATTTTCTAGCAGATCCACAGCATGTGACTACAACAAACTGAATTTGAGAGTGTAGCTATTTCTATTCATCCAGACTTTATGGAGATTTGCAAAACTGTACATCAGGGCCTCACCTTGTGAATATTTCTTTACTGTGGCATATGTTATGTTAATAGGTTTTATTATTATTATAACAGAATTCCTATTTTCATATTTATGATTATCACAAGATAGTTGAATTAAAAATTTGAGCATAGCTTAAGTTTCAGATACACTAAACCTTTGGACTCAACTGTAATGACTATATGATGTTGTAAACTTTTAAACTTAGTTTGCTAACCATTGCTCTAGAGGAATCAATCTTAGCCCGCACTGTAGGGGTACAATGTAACTGATACTCGATTTTTCCCCATGTGACTTTTGGAATATGCTATTCTTCTGACTCAGGAGTGATGAGAAGTCTAGAGTTGGCATCCCAACTTTTGCACTACTTGACCCCCAAAAGGAAAAAGAAAGCAAAGACAATTACTTTATAGGAATTGTGGAGACCAGGTGGAGTGCAAAGGGAAATGAAGTAAGCTGGCAGAGAGACACATCCCAGTGCTGTAGTGGATGAAGCTATTGTGAGAAAGTGCTGCTACCAATGTTTTCTAAGCCCAGCCCCAGTAGGACAGGTGTGTTTGATGCTGGTGGATATACATACCAATGCGTAGGCAAGAATAAGTAGAATAAGCAGAAGTAGAATTTCTCCTACATCTACAAGTCAGAGGGCTGTCCCTGTGGTCTCATGAACGAGGGGAAAGCAATCACGAATGAACTATGCAATAAAACTTGAAAAAAAATCCATATTGCTATATATTTTCCAGTACTCTCAGGCTACCATATTCTGCTTAGTCCTTTATTGCTTCTGTTTTTCAGGCAAAAGAGAGTGATTTGGTGTCTCATGATAGCCTTGTTGACAAGATGTTGTTAGACAAACTTGATCTTCACGGTTAACATGGTAATACCATGCTAACACATACATGATCACATATGAATACACATTTGTTATCTGTATGAAGCACCAGAGTGGCTCCTGCCACGAGAGTCTGCTGTTTCAGTAGAAGACGGTGCTTGAACCGAACACTCCCCAGATATTTGAGATCAAACTGTGATGGAAAAGGTTCTGTGTTCAAGTTATTTGGAGGAATTTGTTCTGTTGTTACAGTACACTTCAGGGCATCTCATATGCTGTTGTTTTCCATGAATTTCTGAAGGTAGCATATAGAATATGTAGCTTTGTTTCTTATTTTTTTGATAAAATGAATGTGTGTTTTCCAGAATCATCTATTAATATCTCTCAGGACTATTGCATATAAAACACAGCTTGGAAACACAGCCTTAATCTCACTGAAGGGATATCTGATAGATTTTGATAATAAGTAATAAGCAAGGACTTGGAATTTGTGTACGTGCGCGTTGGTACTGGGACTTGAATGCAGGGCCTTATGTTCTACTGGACTTTTCTTCTTCTTCTTCTTCTTCTTCTTCTTCTTCTTCTTCTTCTTCTTCTTCTTCTTCTTCTTCTTCTTCTTCT
>NW_012267272.1:12023981-12054839 GCF_000151885.1 Dipodomys ordii | reverse complement strand
AGCCTCCTGAGTAGTTAGGATTACAGGCATGAGCCCCTGGCACCTGGCTTTACTGAACTCTACCATGTGAGACACACCTCCATTTCTGGCTTTTTGCTGGTTAACTGGAGATCAGAGTCTTGTGGATTTGTCTGTGCAGGCTGGCTTTGAAAGCAACCCTCAAGTTCCAGCCTCCTGAGTAGCTAGGGAAACAGGTCTGAGCCATCAGTGCCCAGCTTGTGACTGGGAATTTCTGCTTTCCTAGGTCAGTTTTTCAAATGTTTTGTTTTAAAACTCTGCTCAGTGGTAATAAGTACCCTGGGTTATTAGAGCCCTTGTATGCATGCAATAATATTTATCCATATAATGTTTGATATGCATTGGCATTTTAATTCTAGCTCACAGTATTTTAAAACATGTTGGTCACAGGCCAGTAAGATGATTTCAAAGCTGCAACTTGGATAAATAATGCCTTAGATGATTTCATTAAGGGTAAAATCAGGCCATTTTAAATCCCTGATCACCTGGTAGTATGATCTTGAGCAAAATGTGGCAAATAGTACTTGCTGTGTTTATAGTTAACAGACACTTGGAAAGACTAAGCAAAAGAAATAATCTCTCATATAAACTATCATTATTAATGAGTAGTCATTTTTGTATTTCTAAATAAACTGCCCTTCCTGATCAGACTTAAGACAGCTCAAAGAACTTGAAAAGGGAAAAAAGTGTGAAATTATCTCATCTTTGTATCAAAAGAGCTTATGATACTCAATTCCTCAGTTTTAAACTTTCACTCTACAACAGATATAGAAGAATTTTTAGGTGAAATATTTTGAGGTCTTTAATTAAATGAAACCTCCTTTTCACACTGGTGTTAGCCCTTTCCTATCTCTTCAGGTCTGAGGACTGCACACACGTGCATGTGCGCATGCGCACATACACAGACACAGACACAGACACAGACACAGACAAAACCTTCCACACCACAAACTCTCTGTCTACAGGACTGTTAGACCTTGATGATGAGTCTCCTTTCACCCAGCAATATAGAATTACAAAAATAAAAACATGTTATTACCATTATCATAATGGTAATATTCAGCTACCATATGTTGGATAGACTCGTTTTATATAAGACTTTTAAACAGTAATGAGAAATGTTCCATTCATTGTCTTCCAATGGCATTACTTAAAATCAGAAAAGAGTGTGTCATTTCACTATTGAGAACTATACACAGCTTCTCATATTTTATACTGTTGACCAACCAGATAATTTATAGGAATAGCAGAACCAGGAATAAAATTACAAAGGATTTTATCTCAGTAATTTTAAATATTATGTTATATGAAGAAATGTTCTGTATTTTAATATCTGGAATTTATTTCTAATATCTGGGATTTATTTTTATTTTTTGCTTCCAGGGAAATTTAGGTTGTGTGTGTGTGTGTGTGTGTGCATGTAGGATTTTTTTTAAAAAAGAAAACCTTTCCCCAGCCTTTAAGCTCATAAACATATTTATTTTCTTTTAGTATATAAAAGCTTCTATGCTGACGTTGCATCGAGGTGCTGATCTGCCTGAAATTGAATTTTAGGCATGGTGCAAGGTAGGGATTTGCTGGGGGATGTGTCTCCTGGGCTCACAGTTTGTAGAACTACAGGGAGGGAGGAACCTTTGAGGAATGGACTAACTGGGAAGAGGCTGAGGTGCTGCCCTGAGAGAGGGTACTGAGACCCCCAGCCCATTTCCTTCCCTTCCCTTCCTTTCTCTTCCTTTCCCTTTGTTTCCCTTCTGTCCCCTTCCGCCCTGTCCCCTCCCCTTCCCTCCTTCCCTCCTTCCTTCCTTCCTCCTTCCCTTCCCTCTCTCTCTCTCTCTCTCTTTCCCCTTTGTGCCTTTCCTGCAATGAGCACCCGCCCCCAACACAGGCTCCCACCAATGCAATGGGTCAGGTGACCATGGATTGAAAGCCCTAAAGCTGTAAATCAAAAGAAACCTTTCATATCCTTAAGTTTATTATCTCTGCTAACAGAAGAGTTAAGAATAAAGGATTGTGCCTAACAATTTATTATGGTCTAAACTCACATTGCTTACTGAAGAAATAACTGAATGAGGTAAAAGTCAAAAAAATACACTTGGACATGATAAATTACACAGGATTCTACACATTCACACAGGGAGATCAAGGGAGGATATTCTTAGGAGAGGATCACAAAGGCTTAATAACCATGTACGTATGATTATATAAAATGAGGTTTATCAAAATGAACAGCAAGAGATGGAAAAGGGTTTTTTTTTTTTAGTATTTTGCTGTTACTTTTTTCTTCTTTGTTGCTGTTTTTGTTTTCTGAACCTCTTGGCTTGTATGTAGATTTATCTGTTTTGGGGAGTGCAAGGGACAAGCCCAGAAATGATGGGAAAAAGGGTGAACAAATGCAGCAGTGATACTCACTAGACACTATGTTGAAAATGAACTATGGAAGTTGGGGAGTCAAGAGGGATAGATGAAGAAAATGAGGGAAGGGGTGACACTAAATCAAAAAGAAATGTACTCATTGCCTGATTTATGTAACTGTAATCCCTCTTTACAATAACAAAAAGAGAAAAAACCAATGAATAACAATTTCTAAGAGTTAATTAAAAGGACACAACAATCCACAAACTTAGAAAATATATTAGTTGACACATTCAAATAGCAACTATCTACTGGAAACAACCATAATCTTACAAAAACAAACATAGTTCTTTGATACATAGATGCATAAAGTACATACCACTGATATGCTATCAAAATTTGAAAAACATAAAATACATTCATATAACTATCTTTTAAATTCAACATGCCACTGTTGTCCTATATACTGACTGCTGTCTTTTCCTTCTGCATAATGGCAAGCTGTGGTTAAAATGCAATGATATATCTTCTCCTCAAATACGGTTGACATTTAATAAAAGCACTAGCTTTTATTGTATTTTAAAATAATGCTGGGTCACTTGCGAGTTGCTTCCTGTAATAATATAATATGTGAAACAAACCCAGATCTGACTTGAATAAAATCTTGAAAGGTGATTTAAGATTCATAGAGGTCCCTGGAAGTCACACTAACGCAAACATGATGTAGTAGGACCCCAAATAGAATGTGTTAGTACCACATTCAATCATGTGTTTCTCCCCATGTCTCCATATTTCAATGCCCAAACATTCTCCTCTTTATAACTCTGGAAATAATTCATTTTTCTCTTTTATGGCTTATTTCCTATCTCCCTTTTATCATTCAGTTGCTTCCTCCTTTTCCTCTTCTTTTGCTTCTGCTTCTGCTACTCCCCATCCCGGGGGTGTATGTCAAGTTTTGAACTCTGGCCTATGTGTTCTCTCTGAGCATTTGTGCCCAAGGCTAGCACTCGACCACTTGAACCAAAGTTTACTTCTGGTCTGTGTGTGTGTGTGTGTGTGTGTGTGTGTGTGTGTGTGTGTGTGTGTGCTTAGTTGGAGATAGGCCATGCGGGGCTGGCTTCAAATCATGACCCTCAGATTTCAGCCTCCTGAGTAGGTAGGGTTACAGGTGTGAGTTTCTTTTCAATATAAATTGCCTTAGTTTATATTAGGATGTGTCCCCCAAGAAAGAACTTTCCAACTTCTGTCCATCAGTACTTAAGAGTATGGATGGGGTTGGGAGAGACAGGGAGAATGAGAGAAGGGGTGTTACTGATCAGGATGCATTGAACTCACAGACTGATTTGGAATCGAAACCCCTTTGTAAAACTATTAAGAACAATAAAACATACAAAAGAAATTAATAAAAAGGTGTATGACCTTGTGTGGCAGTAGGATCTGTGATGTAATAGTTCAGACTTGACTGAGATCTGCCCTGACCCAGTGACTAGGGTGCTTGTAAAAGAGGAAAATTGGAACAAATGAAGAGAAGATGCCATGTGAAAATGGTGGCTGGGATTGGAGCCAAGAATCTATAAACCCCAAATCCCCCACGATTGATGACAACCAATGCAAGCTAGACGAGAGCTATGTCACGGCTTTGTTGTCACCCAGATCGCAGACGTCTGGCCTTCAGCATTGTAAGAGATAAATGTTGTTGTTGTTGGGTTTTCAACGGCTCAGCTGGTAGCACTTTGTTGCTGTAGACCTGGGGCACAAGGGAAGCCTGTGGCTGGGCATCGACTCTTTCCCATCCTTCTACTGTGACTGGCACAGCCAACAGAACTGATCTTCCTTAGAAAGGAAAAGCGGCATCGACAGCCTTTATTCAGGTTGATAGTCTGACTCCACTCATATTTTCAGACTACTTCACAACTTCAGAAAGTCTTTTCTAAGGATTCATTTATTCATAGTACTTAGCCCGGTGCAGGGAATCTTGATATAAACTTAGAAACTATTCTCTAGGACCTTTCAGTTTTGTGGGGGGGTGGGGTGTGTGTGGGGGGGTTGGGGGGAGGGAACAAAAGCACATAGTTAAAACTGAGTACAAACAGTACTTCCTGTAAACCTAAGAAAATGCCAAGGAAGCAAGATGCGTATGCACAGAATAATGCTTACTTCAGCAAATCTGAGAGAACCGTGCACGTGGCTGCTGATATGGAAAAACAGAAAGACACGATTGGGAAGAGCTAATTAGGCTAGAACATGGAAGACTAGTAATAGGTCAGCCTTGCCTTCCCGCTTACCATGTGACCTTGGAAATAGTCTCGAAACCTCCAAATATCTCAAGGACAGAATGAGGAAATTGACTGCTCACTGTTCCTAACTCAGGCTTTCCTGTCTGTGTGACATTTCAACACTGGATTCCTCAGTAGATCTTTCCATTTGGAAGATCATAGCAGTGTTGTTGTTGTTTTTTAAGGAAGAATTATATTACATTTGTACAAAGTATCGTTCAATGCTATTCCATGATGCTGTGCACGTGTGGGTGGTCTGTGGATTAGGTTGCACACTGATCACCCGAATCTAACTTTCTTATTCTGGGTTACAGTCTGTGTTTGTAAAATACACAGCCTTGGGCTGGGAAGGTGGCTCAGTGGTAGAGCGCTTGCCTTGCATGCATGAGGCCCTGGGTTCGATTCCTCACGTACCTACATAAGCAGAAAAAGCCAGAAGTGGTGCTGTGGCTCAAGTGGTAGAGTGCTAGCTTTGAGCTGAAGAGCTGAGGGACAGCTCCCAGGCCCAGAGTTCAGGCCCCACAACTGGACCCAGAAAAAAAAATAAAATAAAATACACAGCCTTGAGTTCTCTTCAAGCCCTGAACTAGAAATAATCCCTGATAACCGAGCAACATATAATCAGATAGGATATAATAAGTATACACATGTTACTTAGGAAGATACATTCAATTAGTGTACCAAAATACAGTATTTTACAACATAGTCCTTTCAAAATGCCATCAGAGACATATCCGGAGCTGTTTATTTCCTAGTCTTCTAGGTGACTACCAAGTTTAACCATCACAGTGGCTATGAGAGAGACATATTCAGAAACCATACGTTTCCTTACTATTTGAGCTTATTTTACTTATTTATTATTTTGGGTCCAGTCGTGGGGCCTGAACTCTGGGCCTGGGCACTGTCCCTCAGCTCTTCAGCTCAAGGCAAGCGCTCTACCACTGAGCTACCTTCCCAGCCCTGGACTTATTTTTTTAACATCAAGAGTTAATATCTGCTTCTTTTCAGCATCACAATTTCCTAGTTTCATTTAGAAGACATCCTAATTTAATCTAGAATATGTATCACAAGAGAAAGGGTATTTGTCTTATTATACAGAGATTTGGGCAGTCCTCTTTCCACTCCAAAATTTGTCAGTAACATATTGCTGATCTTGCCTTTTTCCTCATTACAGGAGAAAGCACTCCAATTTCTTATCCAGAGCAAGTCACGAATGTACAATTTCTTACTGTTTTGCTTATTTTCCCTTGTGTTCTTCTCTAGGACAAGGATAAATGTCTTTCTTCCCTTCTCTAATTCCTGGGTCTATTATTATTATTATTATTATTATTATTATTATCATTTATTCCAGCTCCTAAGCTTGATGACATAAACAATTCTTGCCCTCTTAGTGTCCCTGGTTAGGTCTGAACAGTAAATTGACATGAAATAGATTGGCAGGGGAAGACATATAAATTTTTACAAAATAATAGCCCAGGGCTGGGAATGTGGCTTAATGGTAGAGTGCTTGCCTAGCACACATGAAGCCCTGGGTTTGATTCCTCAGGACCACATACACAGAAGAAGCCAGAAATGGAGCTGTGGCTCAAGTGGTAGAGTGCTAGCCTTGAGCAAAAGAAGCTCAGGGACAATCCCCAGGCCCCAGGACAGGCAAAAAAACCCAAAATAGTAATAGCCCAAATTAGTTAATTCAAAATGTTCTGTACTAAATTGGACATAAAGAACAAATTTTGAAAACGTGACATTGCTAAAGGTGTTGGAGAAAGGACTGGTAGTTGTGAAGAACTGACTAAGCCAATGAAGATACAGATAGCTCTCTGCCTGGTGGAACTCCTTGCTGGGGGAGGCCAGGCCCATCCTGGTACAGGGAGGATTGCTTCCTTCTTCTGCTTTCAGGAAGCAAAAGGAAGATCAAAAGGCCCCTTTCCTATCTCCTGTTTCTCAAGTACCCAAGGACTGACCCACTTGGTGTCCTGGGCTGGATGGGGTCCTGTGAATTTATTAAGCTTCCTCAGTGGAGTCTGAGCTGCCTAATGGTCTGTGAGGATCTGACTTTGCCCAAGGGTGTTATTACATTAAAGTACATGAAAGATCAACTGAAATGTCAACAACTTTTGAAAAAGGACTATTGGAAATGCAAATGGGAGAGCTTTTTGTGTTTAGGAGAAGCACAATAAACACCATACAGACATATTTTTAAGCATCTCTAGAGGCAGAGCTCAAACCTTGGTGCAAAAGCCAAAGTCCTCTACAGCTGAAGATGGTCCTAGCTCCATAGGCCTCTGGGCAGGGCAGGGTGGGGGGATTCATCCATTCATGAGTGGATCCATTCATCCATCATGATGACTCAGTCTACTCAGTCACAGGGGGCAAGTTTTGATTTGCAGGACTCCTTCCTAGAAAGCCCCTCCAGTGTTCTCACTGTCTTTGGTGGTCAACAACTTTCTAAGGCCCACTCTGAGCTCTGGCTTTGGAAATACCAACTCAAAGATCTGAAGAGACAATGGATTCCCTTTCTCTTGAGGCCTGAGACGACAGGGATTTGAGCTGGCAGGAAAATAGGACTTGCGTTTGGCTGATTTGACCAATGCCCAATGTAAACAACTCCTTTCCATCTTCATGCTTACTGCCAGCTCAGATCACAGTTTCTTTTGATTTCTTATTGGCAGTGCATTCATGAGCATTCTATCCTCGCCCTTCAGCTGAGCGGAAACCCTTCTCAAAGATTCTTAGGAAGATCCAGGAATCTCACTTGGGCTTCCAGGCTTGGCCTGGACGAGAGTACCAGCAGCTTCTCTGGTTCTATCTGACTTGAATCTTTCTGGCTTTACCATACTCAGCATGTTGCTAAAAGACCTGTCTTTCTTATGGCTTCTGTCTTTCAGGAGAACCAACTTGCGGGACTAAGCTATAATTCCTCCCTATCTGTTTTGCTGAGTTACAGTTTCTTAGCATCTTCTGAACCAGATAGAATCCTGCTCAGCCTATACACTCTTGCCTGTAACTTGAACTTCAGTTTTTCTCTAGAAAAACCCAAATTGCCTATGAATATGGCTATAAATTAACAGAATAGTGGAATAAGAGGAAAATTATTACATTTTGGAGTACATTTCCTTCTTAGTTATTCTCTCCCATAAAGAACTGTCTTTGATAAAATATTTTTGAAAGTAGAGGAAATATATATCAGCACGTGCTAAAGCTGTATAAGAAAACATTCTGGCCTGGCGTTGTTGGCTCACATCTGTAATTCTAGCTACTTAGGAGGCTGAGATCTGCGGATCGTGGTTTGAAGCCAGTCCTGGGCGGGAAAGTCTGTGAGACTTTTATCTTGGATTAATCACCAGAAAACCAGAAGTGGCGCTGTGGCCCCAAATGGCAGAGTGCTATCCTTGAGTGAAGAAGCTAAAGGACAGAGCCTGGGGCCTTGAGTTCAAACCCCATGACCAACAAAAAGAAAAGAAAAGGGAATATTCTGCCTTAGCTTATGTTAACTGTAACTGGCTAGTTTTCTCCCAAATCTATCTATCTTATTTTAGAGGGATGACTTAGTATTTACTCCTTATTATTGGTCGATAAGTTACCTATATCATGGTCCCCTGACTTTTCCTTAATACATTCCAAGTTTGGCCTCTAACTTAAGCAAAAAAGTAAAAGTAGCAGCAGCATGTTCAATGTCAGTTCAGCATCTGTCTGTTCTTGCCCTAACCCCAGCTGTTCACACACTGGAATGATGCTATGAGCTAGATTCGTTTGTCATGTTGGTCCTGTATTCTGGAGACAGGGCAGGAGCCCAGTGTGAAGTTTACAGACCTCAACAGCTTGACCTTTGTGTAGCACATTTCTGGTGTGAGGTAGAAAAAAAAAAGAACGTGAAGAAAGGACTTATGGGTGTGCATTCCAGGAGGAAAAAGTAAAGAAAGCAACTTTCTAAAAGCGTTTTCTGTAACCCCAGCATGAGCGTGAGTGGTGATGAAAAGACTTGTCTGCTACTCCTGATAATCCACTCTGCCCGCCTGAGCACCCTTCGAGAAATTGTAGGCATGGTGACGGCGCTGTGCACAGAATTGTTTGTCTCTTTGTTACTCTTCGGGTAATCAGCAGCATACTTTCTTCTCCTGGCCAGAACAAAAGAACTTTAACAATCTTCTAAGGAGAACTTGACTCTCTTAAAACCCACATTTTCTTTGCCTCCTAGCTTTCCTAGTTGGCTGTTTAAATAGGGGAGGACTCAAATATGGGTACATAAAGAAGAAAAATGATTATATCTTAGAGTACACTTCCTTCTTCATTATTCTCAATTGACTTTTTAAATTACACCTTGCTAAATTTCCTGGAAAATGAATTTTCTCTTAAAATTTTATATTTATGGTAATCATATTTTAAAAAGTAGATCCCAATCACTCAAAAACAAGTAATGTGACCTTATTTTGGAAAAAATGTTTGCTTTGATCCTATCCAAAGGAAGAATAATGAAATCATTGCAAAAACACTTTCTTTAAGGAGAGACCTTCTTGCTCTATTAATTCAATTAGGAATGTTGATATATGTCTATATAATCTATTGAAGCTCTGTAATACAAAGAAATACTGTGCATTCTGCCTTAACATATTTTTTCCTTGTATTTCAAGAACTGTGCAAGGGAGCATTGAGCCTTCAATTATTCTATAATTGGCAGACCACAAATAGCAATTTCCGGTTCCAAGTGGGCCAAATCCAAATGGAAGAAGAGTTTACTAATGACTATGCCTAAAAAAAATGCAGCTTGAAAGATTATCTCTAAATAGAGTCATAAACATAATACGGCCAACACTGGAAAGAAAAGAGCAAGAAGAGAATTTGTCATCAAAGTATCTTCCTTGCAAAATAGCTGAGTAGCTATTCTAATATCGCTTAAATGTGCTGACCTATCACAAATAATCATTTAATAATGAATGCTTAAGAAATTCACAGAGTGTTTAAAACAATGACAGGCCAGAATGGTTATTATTCATTTTAATTTTCTCCATTATATGTGAAACAGTTGATTGTAAAAGAACAGGCACAAGATAGACACTTGTCAATTTCCCTCAGCTTGTAAACATGGGCATATGTCTCTTAAAAGTTATTGTTATTTCAATTAAGATTTTTTAATTGCCCACAGATGGTCTTGTTGAAAACTTACAATACCGCATCTTTTATATGCTGCCAAAATTTTTATGCCCTTTTAATTGTTTTTAAAATAATATTTCCACTTTATTTATTTATCTTGAACATCTTGAAATATCAGGAGTTATTATAGAAAAGTTATAGTAGTTACTCCAGAAATATAATATGTACTTTGTATGAGTGCAAGTGGCTTGAACACAGGCACATTTTAATTTTAAATATATGATGTATTCCTTAACGGATAAAGTTTTTATGCTGTTCTGATGATCAAAATGGAGGTAAGAAAATACATGGAAAGAAGCCAGTATGGTAAATCTTCCATTAACTAGAAGCTCAATTAGCATTTCAGAAGCAAAAAGTAGAGCTGAGTGCCAGTGGCTCATGCCTGTCATCCTTTATTTATTTATTTTTTATTTTTTAATTTTTTATTGTGAACATACTGTACAGAGGGGTTACAATTACATGGGCAAGATAATGAGTACATTTCTTATCAAGCATTGTAGTCTCCTCTTTTGTCATGCCTGTAATCCTACTCAGGAACCTGAGATCTGAGCATCTTGGTTCAAAGTCAGCCCAGATAGGAAAGTCCATGAAAATCTTATTTCCAAAGCTGGAAATGGACGTGTGGGTTGAAGAGTAAAATGTCAGCCTTAAGGTATGGGGCCCATGCCCTGAGTTCAAGCTCCTATAGTAGCGCGTGTGGGCGCGCGCGCACGCACGCACGCACACACACACACACACATACACACACACGAAAAGTAGAACTTCCAGAATATTTCCAGGTTTTCTTTTCTTTTTCTTTTTGGCATGGAGATTGATAGATAGGAAAAGAAAACTAGTAAGTCTGACTTCAGTCCTGAAGAATTTAATCGGATCATATCCATAGCTTTGTCCTGTTGTGCCATTGCTGAGCTGGGTAGGGGGCGGGGGGAAGACTGGCTGGTGCAGCCTGGAGAGCTGCTGGAGCAAGCTGGTGCATACACCATATGCCTGTTGTTGATCATTTCCTCCTTAGCAAATATTATGAGCAGCAACTTGGAAGAGAAAGCAGACTCATGGAATTTTCAAATGAGCCAAATGTAAAGGTTTTCATACAGCTTTAGGAGCAAGATTAATATGCTCTAAATAGATTGGAATAATAAAATGCCACTATTTAATCCAATAGGATTAAGTGGAAGAATTGCTGGTTTCGATTCAAAGTACTGAATAGAGATAAATGGCTGGACATCATTTCATATAAAAATGATTAGACGACTTTACACAAAATGCTATATATGCCAGCAGTGAAATAAATCTGCATAAAAATTTAATGTACTATTGGCAAGTAGTGAAGGAGATGGTTATTTGGAGCAAAGTAAAATGTGGATAACACTACTACCCTAATTGGGTTACATGTGAACTTGTGTATTTATTTCTAGCTCCCACTACCAGAAGGGCATTTGCAAAGCATGAAGAAATTCAGGAGAAGGTAAGAGGCTGAGAAAATTACTACTGGAACTGGGAGGTTCAAGCTAGAGATGACCAGATAGATGATAGTTGTCCCATACTTGAAGGGCTGAGAAGGATGTACATGCTTTCACTCTCTTTATTTTTTTTCCTGTACAAAAAAGAGCTTATATGGTTGGTGGATCTAAGATAGAGGAAGATCATAGTGACTCAAAGACAACGGGAAGCCTCTACCACACTGAGCGATGCTGAGTGAGAAAACCTCACAGGCATCCGGAGCAGCTGGCTGAACTGTCCTGGACAGGTAGGAATACCAAGGATCAAAGTCAAGGTGGGATAATACCAAATTATGTTTGATTTCATGATTTTTCTCATCCGTGCTTTCAGAAAAACTGTCTTAGAGTTATCAGAAAATATTTCCCTGTCCTTTTTGTTTGTTACCTGCTATACAATAGAAAGTTCGACTCTATAAGAAACTTGACTATTTCAACATTTTCTGAGATTACAGTATCATTGAAAAAAAATCCATCAGTGTTTTAGTTTGGTGCCATTATTTTGTAAGGTTATGGTCTCTTCCTGTCAATCCCTCTTCCTGCTTCCTGCCCATCATGAGGTTGAGAAGCTCCATCATCAGATTCTCTTACATTATGATGTTCTGCCCACATGCAGGAAGTAAAGTAACCATGTACTCAACCCTTTGAAACTGTGAGTTCAATGAACCCTTTTCCCATTATTCTTCATCTCAGCAATTTTAGTCATAGGCCTGCAAAAGTAGCAATACAACCAATATTGGTTGGTACCTGCTGATAATTCTGTTAGCCCAGGAAACAAAGTTGTTTACCAGGGCTACACTTCTATATGAGTATATACTTTGTTTAGTGTTGCCATCTTTGTATTGAGTTTTGACACTTCTGATCATTTTTCTAGCTCTGCTTTAAGCCCTACTGTACTTTGATGATATATAAAATCCCAGAAATAGTAAAGATGTCCTGTGTCATCATATTGAAGAGGAAAACCAATATGAGGTGGTTTGTTTTGTTTTAATGGTACTGGCATTGAACGTATGGTCTACTGCTTGCTAAACTGGTATAAGACCACTGAGCCAGTTTTACTAAGGTGTCTTAAAAGCTGTTATAATAATAATGTACTAACTTGAAAAGTCAACATTCAGCCAAATGTGATCAAAGGGAAATTCAATTATTGGGTTCTTCACATGATCAAAGAACTTACACATCTCAAAAATGTCAGAGTAGCTGGCTGTGTCTGACTCACTTAAATCCTAAAACTACTATATATTCACACAGGGAAGGTGGTGGTTCTAAAAGTAGCAACAATTGAGCAACAAATGGCACTAGCTTTAAATGTCCCTTGTTTGGAGGGACATTCAAACCACAGCTCATCATTTTATAGTAATTACTGAATCTTAATGTGTCACATTTGGACTCATTAAAAACATCCTAATTACATTTTAATTCTGCAATCAAAATAGAGACAAACCTGGCAATCGAGCAAGTAAGAACTCTGGTAGTGAGCTGGCATGTTTGTATACCCACTGTCAGTCACAGAGTGATTTGTTTATAATGACACAGAGCTCGTTTTTCCTTTGCTAAGCTCTCTGGGGAGAGATGGGTTCTTGGCCATGACAACTTCTTCTGTGAGTGTCGCTAGAAATTCGTGGGTGTTGACAACAACATTTGAAGGCTAGCAGGAGAGAAAGGGAGGACTAATGATTTCTAAAGGTACAGCCTGGAATCTTAGTCGGAAGCAGATCTTACAAGGTTAAGCCCTCTCTACCGCCATGTTCAAAGCCCTGCACTTGTATCCTAGCTTACAAAGAAGTCATAGTCTTCCTGGCTCTCTTTCTTCCTCTTCTGAGACGCCTCATCATCTCTTGATTCTCAGACATAGCTAGTACTTACCTGGGGGTACACTAATTGCTTCACTCCACACTTTTCAGCAACCCATGCCCAGTGGACTTTAGAACACAGCAGAAAGTAGACATGTATTTTCTGGGTATTTCCAGTTAATAATACTCAGAGTGAATACCATCCATGATAAATGTATTCTTTGATAATAGAAATGTAAGATAACTTACAAAGCTCTGGTTTCATACCGGTTCCTTCAAGATGAATCCATGGTTGAGACTTATTATTAGTACTATGTGAATTTATTTGTTGGATATGTAAAATTTTCTCTTATGCTTAGCAACTCAGGTTTGGTGAAACTAGCTTTGAAGATCATATTACTCTGTGAGCTTTAGTATGCATTTTGTTACCCTCACATAAAGCAATTAGGTCTGGACAGTTATTTATACATGCAGATACACACATACACATGAGTATACCCATGTACACACACAGTAAATATATTATTGGTAAATCTGGATGTTAAGTTGCTTCTGAAGTCATTTAAAAGGCTCTAATTTTGCCCAGACCCAGAGTTCAAGCCCCATGGTGGTCAAAAATAAAAGGCTCTAATCTTCCTTATTGTGAGGCAGTTCTATAAGTAGTAAAGTTTATAGCTTCCAATGTGACTAAGAGTAACTCAGCTTACACTAAAAAAACTTTAAGATTGCAGTGGAGAAGTATGAAAACCTTTAGAACAGGTATTTGTTTTCTTGTAAATCTATTGCTGTGTTTCTGTCTTTTGCTTTTACTTTTGATCAGATCAGAATATAGTGATATTTTGTTTGTTTCATTACCAATCACAGTATATTCACATTCTCCTTTTAATATTTCAAATTTCTATGTTTAAACCACATAGCCATGAATTTCTGTACAGATATATTATTTTCTGGATTCAGACAGATTTCCTTATAGTCTGTCTATATCATAACTTAAAAAATACATGATGTGTTAGTTAACTATGAGCAAAATATAATCAGCGTCTCTATTCCCTTTTCTTTTGTCCAAGATACATATTTAATTATGTTATTAAATGTTATGCTAATAACTTTTTATTGATTGTTAAAATTGTACATTGTATGTGATAGACAGTGGAATATTGTGTATATAATTAGGCAAATGGACATTAAAGATAAATGAGCCCTTGAGCTAGAGAAAATGAGAATGTGAAGGGATGAACTCTCCTATGGAAAGGCTTAATTAAGGTTGTGAATCAAATTTGATGCATCAGTATTTATCTTGGTTCCAGAAGGACTGGGTGCTGAGTACTACGCAGTCTGCCTGGAGTAGGGTGTGTGATCAGTCGACTTCTATATAACAAAGTTGACATTCCCATGTTGCTTTTAAGAGAAAGATGACAGACATACCACCACTTCAGGTCATGGGTGCTTAGTGAAAAATCAAGGGTTTTGGAATTTGTGAAGGTTGACATTAAACCGAATGGTTGAAAGAAATATAAGTACTGGAGGAATGACCAAAAAAAACAAAAAGTACTGTAAGCTAGAAATGGAATTTCTGCTTTCCCCAGTGGATGTGACCTTTCCTTCTGAATGGAGAGCAACCACTTGGTGGCTCAGTGTTGAAGTTGCCACGGCCCTAAGGGCATCCTTGGTGGGTCTGTGCTTGCTCTGATAAGAGGGGGAGCATCTGGGCCTATCCCGGGAGCCCAGAGCTGGGGTCCTCAGCGAGTTGGCTGCTGTCCTGTGGATACCTGGTGTTAAAGTCTCACCATCACTGAAGTTTTAAATCTAGCTCCATCAGGGTCAGTTTCTAAGGGTAGATTTGGAGTGTTCCCTGTACCTTTGCTCAGCTGTGCACGTTTGTTACAACCAGATGCATAATAATCTTTTGTTAGCTCATTATCTTCTTCGACTCTGCTATTCATGTTTTTAATTTCCCTCTGCTGATAGCTATGGTAAGGGATATTTTAAATTTTTGATAAGATCAAGTTTATTAATATTTTATTGATGGTTTGCCCTTTGCTACCAAGGTGTCAAAAAGAAATTACCTATATTTTCTTCTAGTATTTTTTTTTTTTTGGTTGGTCATGGGGCTTGAACTCTGGGCCTAGGTGCTGTCCCTGAGCTCTTCAGCTCAAGGCGAGTGCTCTACCACTTAAGCCACAGTACCACTTCCAGTTTTCTGGTGGTTCATTGGAGATAAGAGTCTCTTGGACTTTCCTGCCCGGGCTGGCTTTGAACCGTGATCTTCAGATCTCAGTCTCCTGAGTAGCTAGGATTACAGGCGTGAGCCACTAGCGCCCAGCTCCTCTAGTATTTTTAATATTTTGTTTCCAATGTATTTAAATTTCCTTCATTTTTTCCCCTAAGGGGATCTGTAATGTCTCTGAGTCTGTTGTTGGAATCTCTTTTATATTTTCAAATATTGGAATCCAATCGATGCCATATCATTTTCTTTTTGCCATTATTTTCTCATATTCTCTCTATATCACACCAAGATTTTTTTACATTTGGATTATTTTCTAGTCTATTTATATCCTGGTTAGGAATGTGCTTCAACTAAGACTGCATGCTTTATATACATGTTAACCATCGTTCAAATGTGGAGTACCTGGTATACAGTGGGTGTTCATTAAGTGTTAGCAACTATTACTATTATCACCATCATCATTATTATTCTGTATGATTTATTATACTTTTGTATATGAATTATCCAGAAGGCTTTCACTGCAATAGTTCTCAGAAGCATGCATATTATTCTTTGATCAGATTAATCAGATTGCTCTCTCACTGAATCATTGTCCATCTCCACCTATTATTCTATCAGTTTTTAGTTCACATAACATCTTTGATCCCAAATCTCTCTTCTCATATTATTACTGTGGAACTATGAATTTCCAAATCTTTGCTGGGCTGGGAGTGGAAATCTAGGAGGCCATATACTGATACCTTAATGGGGTTTAGGAGGTAATTTTTTGGTCATCATCCTGAGTCTGACATTATTTTTCAGAATCATATGGACATTGGGGTACACACACATGATTTTTTTGCTCTCATTCAGTGGCTTCAGAATGGAACAGAAAGCATAGTGTTCTGTGTCCAGAAGTAAGGGTTGGGTGGTAGAGAGAATTCCCATACACAGCATGGTAAGAAAATAAGAGTACCAGTTGCATGTAGGAAGGGGCACCAAGAGAGCAGAAACAAGGTGCTAGAATGAGTCATCTGAGTGTTTCGCTGGCCAATATTCTTGGGAGATGTTACTTCTCCTTGGTTATAGGGTTTGGCTCCTGTACAGACCTGGGGCAGCTGTTGGGATCTGAGTGTGTATTACCAAGTATTGGCCTAACTATGGCTGACTACTGTACCTCTGGAAGTGGTTTGATTGGAAAATACGGGTGGGAAGTGGAGGGAGGCAGCTTGGGGGAAAATGTAAAGGGCATGCAATGTTATCGAACAAACCGGAGTCAGAACCAACTGTAAATTCCAGAAGATTACAGACTGGACAGTGAGTTTGATCCTCTGACTTTTCCACAACGTAGGCAGCACTGACTTGACCAGCATGCTCTCCTCCTCAAGGAATCAATGAATCAACGAGTAAGAATAGTGTCCTTGGAGCAGAGGCCGGTAGGTGGGCATCCTGTGGCGGAAGTGGGGTGAGGTGGGGGAGGCGAAGGCAGAAAATACTGGTAAAGGTTGAAGCAGTCCCTGTTTACTAATTGGGAAAACCCTCTGCCTTACAGCAATGGCGTTCAACACCACTGATGGCCACCAAAGCATGTTCTAACTCATGCACTGCTGGCCTCCTCCTCTTCCCCTTCATGCCAAAGGAACACAGGGACCTGCACAGCTTAGAGGGGAGCAAATAAGTCGCTGTCACACTTCCTCTTTGGAGCACTTTGCCCCCTAACTAGAGGTGTTAGCATTAAGTATGCTTAATTTCATGGATCCATGCTAGCTATCAAGCTAAGTGGGTGTGCATCGCTGTGGTTATTTTGTTGCAAGGAAACAGAATTGGAGAAAGAGGAGGAAAAGGAGAACACTTATGTTTTCTGCATTGCCCAAATGAGGGAGAGATAAATGAATGCATGTAGTCATTTCATAGTTGAATGAAGCAAATCTAACTCCAGGAGACCCTCTCAGCGGCATCCTTTATTATTCTGTGTTGAACCGTTTCTTCTCCTCTGCGTTCCCATCCCAGGTTGCTGACTATAAACACTCACCCCTGGACAATGGCCCAGCCTCTCTATAGCTAGTCTCTCCTTATCTTCAGATTAAGCCATACTCAAGTAATCAACCTCCTGATAAAATCTACTTACCCATTGTAACCTGTCCATAATAGGTACGGGTAAAAAGTGACTTCACCTGAGGCCCATAGTGGTGATCTAAAATCACATATTTTTACTTATTTTATTTGTTTATTGTTTTGTGCTAGAGCTGGAGCTTGAACTCCGGGACTCATACTCATGCTAAGCTTTTTTACGCAGAGCCAATGTTCTACCCCTTGGATCATGCCTCCACTTAGAGCTTTTTTGCCAGTTAATTGGAAATAAGAGACTTCCAGACTTTTCTACCCTGGATTACATGTGTGAGCTACCAGCACTGGCTAAAATCACATCTTTTTAATTTTAATTTTCATTGGGAGATTTTAGCACAGTTGTCTCTAAAAACTGATAGGTGTTTTAAAGAGAGGGTTGCAGGGAAGGGGGAGTTATTTAATTGGTTTCAGGATTTTTTCCCCCTTACCCTCTTGGAAAGCACATTTGGAGTTCAGCTTTTATATGAACATAGATTCAAGTTAAAGGAAGACTTTGATGAAGCTCAGTGAAGATTGAAAGTAAGAATCTAGGGGGCTGAGAAGGTGGCTCAGTGGTAGAGCGCTTGCCTTGCATGCATGAGGCCCTGGGTTGGATTCCTCAGCACCACATAAACAGAAAGAAAAAAGCTGGAAGTGGTGCTGTGGCTCAAGTGGTAGAGTGCTAGCCTTGAGCTGAAGAGCTGAGGGACAGCGCCCAGGCCCAGAGTTCAGGCCCCAGACCGGACCAAAAAAAAAAAAAAAAAAGAAAGAGTTTATAGCAAGTAGTATTTTTTAATCACTTGAAGTGTGCATATGATTCTAGACGAATCTATACAGAGTGAAAAAGGTATGAAGTGGAGAGGGCAAATCTATGGTATTCTTTTAACAAAAGTGGAAGATTTCATACTTTTCTTTATTATATTAAGTAAAAATAATGCTATTCTAAAACAAAACAAAACTCAGTTTTTACTCTTAAATCACAAGACCAGAACCAAGGGGCAAGAATATTAATAAAAATATCATTAGATATTTATGATAGTAGTAGGAACAATATGAGCATATAATTCAATATGTAATCTTGAATCATACTTCACAATACATTCTCACAACCTCATTTTAACATAATCTTGGAAACAAGATCAGCTACACAATTCAACTCACAACTGACCATAGGGGGGACTGAATCCAATTTTGAGTTGATGCAAATAAAAACAGAATATTAAGTTCGGCCTTAGTAGTTTTGAAGGAAAGATTTCACTGCAGCAAAGAAAAGGAATGACTTTGCATTAGATTACTTGCCAGTGTAATTTTGAAACCATAAATTCAAAAGACATACCTGAAAGTTCTACTAAAGTTAGCTCTAAAATTTATTAAATAAGTCACTAAGAAAACAGGCTACCTTCAGAATGTGAATGTGGCACACACTGGTGGGAAGAACTTTGGCAAATAAACTATGATTGAATTGGGTAAATTGCAAAGCCTATATTTATAGTGATCAAGTTCAGTCGTCCCTTGGTCTCAGTGAGGAATTGGTTCCAAGATTCTTATACATATCCAAACCTATGGCTGCTCAAGCCAACAATCAAAAATCACAAATAAAAAAGCTGGTTGTCTTTTCTTTGTTTTAATTTCAGATATTATTATTTAATTTCTGATATTAGTTGCCTTTTTTCTTAGTCTATGGTTTGTCAATTGTATTTATCTTTTCAGAAAACCAATTCTTAACTTCCTTTTTTTTACTATTTGTTTTCCTATATTCTATTTAGTTTATTTGTGCACTAATCTTTTTTTTATTTTATTTGTGAAGATACTGTACAGAGGGGTTACAATTACATGGGCAGGATAATGCGTACATTTCTTACCAAGCATTTGTGCACTAATCTTTACCATTTCTTTCCTCCTGGCAAGTTGGAACTTAGTTTCTTTCTTTTTCTATTTTCTTAAGATATAGCATTTAGCTTGTTGATTTAGGATCCTCTTCTTTTTGAATTAAGTATTTACCCCTACTGATTTCCTTCTGATATTTATTTTCTTTCTATCTCATTAATTTAGGTATGTTGTATTTTAATATGATGTGCAAAGGGTGTTGTTTACATGCGTATTTAAGGAAAAAGTAGGCATTATACAGATAGCAGGTGGTACAAACATGGAGGATGAGTTCACCAGAAAACCAACTGGAGCCGAGATATATACCTAGACCTTCTAGTGTTACCTCTCTTTCAGAAAATAGTTTTCTGCAAACTATATTACCACTGGATAATAAACACCAAGTAACTGAGCTTTACTATTATTAAATAACAGCATTATTATGAAATTATGCAGCTTAAATAAGACCTAAAGATAAGAAGGTGCAGCTTCCAAATACAAATTGTCTTTCAGGTCCAACCACTGAGAAATAGATTAATAATATGTGTATAAGGCATTATTTACTGAACTCCACGATGCTCAAGTAGTAAATTAAAATTCATTCTGTAGGTATTAACTCCCATATAATGCCTGCATTTTGCCCTCAAAATGGCATTACCCTATTTCAAAAACTTAATCAGGGTACTCAGGCTTTATGTGAGCCCCACAGAAACCAAAATGCAAATGGATCATAAAACATAAACATTTACCAGTTTAAAAACCCTTTTCACAGGTGGCTCTAGGTTTACCATGTAGCCCTGGTTGGTATTGATCTCATGATCCTCACTGTGCTAACTCTATGAAACATTTTACCAAAGACACAGGTTTCCAGAACTCCCTCAAAGCCCAATGCACAAGCAGAGGAGCCAGTTAGACCTGTGAGAGCAATGGACACAGCGCCTGGGCCAAACGCACTTCACTTGTACTGACTCGGCCCCACAGACCTTTCCTCTCATTTTAACTCCTAACCAGGAATCTCCAGGTATTTTAAAGTAGAAAAATCATAGTTTCAAAGTTTTCTCTTAATGAGAGCAGAAAAGAAATAAACTGTCCATATTATTTCCTTTTCATTTGTTGTAACTGGATATCACAGACTGAGAATTTCTTTCTGAAACTTCACAGTGGAATCTGAGCAGCATCTGGGGATGGCCACCTCCTGATACCAGGGCACACACAGGGTGCCCTGTGGAGAGGCAGGACAAGCCGGCTGGCCCTCCTGTCTCTTGCGCTTCTGCATAGCCACAGAGGGAATGTTGGCTGTCATTCTTCTGAGAAAGTTTCCCACACGTGGATTCTGGGAGGGCATAGCTGAACGGTAGCACCACCCATGAATGGCCACACAGTCGAACCCGCCTAGCCCCTTCGATGTCCTCTACATATTATTTAATTTAATCCATAGTGTGGCTCTTGTAATGTGGTACTGTTACTGAGGTAAACAGAGACTGAGGCTTAAACTAAGAGACTGAGTCTTAGACAGGTTATTCTAATTTCCTTAGAAACTAAGCTAGAGGTTTCCGAATCAAGTTCCAGGCCATGCTTTACTCAAATCTCAAGTAATTTCCTAAAGCAGTCATGTAAGAGTGTTATCAATTTGTTGGGGGAAAGGCTGGGAAAGAATGCTTTTGCACTTATTTTAAATATTCAGTTTATCGATGGTGCATATTTTAATTTATCTCATAAAATTCTGAAGATATTGAATGTGTATTTATCTGTTTTCATTTTTTGGTGAGGTGCTGGGCACTGTCCCTGAGCTTATCTTTTGCACAAAGCTAGTGCTCTACTATTTGAGTCACTGCTCTACTTTTGGCTGCTTTGGTAGTTAATTGGAGGTAAGAGTCTCACGGCCTTTCTTCCACATGCTGGCTTCAGACTTCAGATCTCAGCCTCCTGAGTAGCTGAGATGGTAGTCACTGACACCCAGCTCTTGGAAATGTGTTTTTGCAGAATGACAATATTGGTCAACTTGCTAGTTCTTGTGTATCAGTTTTCTTTTCAAAATGTTTGGCAGTTGTGGGTCTCAGGTGCTGCCCTTGGGCTCTTTTGCTGTGCCATGTTGAGCCATAGTGCCACTTTCGGGTTTCTGGTGGTTTATTTATTGGAGGTAAGAGTCTCATGGCTTTTCCTGCCTGGGCTGGCCTTGAACTGTGATCCTCAGATCTCAGCCTCTTGAGTAGCTAGGAGTATAGGCAAGCCATGGGCACCTGCCCTTTGTGTGTTCTATTTAAACTAAAAGCTTTTGCCTTCTTCTACTATATATATATATATATATATATATATAATATATATATATATGTATATATACATATATTTTGGTCGGTTGTGGGGCTTGAACTTTGGGCTTGGGCACTGTCCCTCAGCTCTTGAGCTCAAGGTGAGCGCCCTACCCCTTGAGCCACAGCACCACTTCCGGTTTTCTAGTGGTTTATTGGATATAAGAGTCTCACGGACTTTTCTGCCCGGGCTGGCTTCGAACCACAATCCACAGATCTCAGCCTCCTGAGTACCTAAGATTACAGGCATGAGCCACAGGCCTGGCTACCTACAATATTTGCAATCAGATTTATCCCATATTTCTAAAGCTTAAATTCAATGAAACTTCTTTTTATTTTTTAAAACCTAGTTAGCCATTGATATCTATAATATATTAAGCATCTACAATACATTAAGGAAAAACTGAGGGTTTTTTCCTTAGTGTAACATAGATGGCCAGTGTCACCCACTCAGATTAGGTGTGGTAAATAAAAGGTGTGGTTGACAATCACGGAGTTAGGGAACAAAGCATGTTTAATTTTCTTTACTTAAAAAAGTACTATCCCTGGGTGAGAAGAGTGCTTGCTTGATGCACGAGGCCCTGGGTTCGATTCTTCAGCACCCCATAAAGCAGAAAAAGCCAGAAATGATGCTGTGGCTCAAGTGGTAGATGCTTGCCTTGAGCTGAAGAGCTGAGGGTGCCCAGGCCCAGAGTTCAGGCCCCATGATTTAAAAAAAAAGTACTATCCTTAAGGAGGGGGAATTAAAAATGTTCTTCATCAATTCAAAAGTAAACATAGTAAGTGCACATTACATTGGTTTTTAAAGGAGTTTCTTCTCTTCTTATTAATATGTGATATTGTTTTATTGTCTTACCTTAAATCTTGAAAAATGTGTGATGATTATGTAGGTGCTCACTTTGGAGACAAATGTCAACTTAAATTAGTTTGTCTGGCATATATTAGTCTGCATAATTATAAGATTATAAATAATTCAAATTAGAGAGAAATACAGTCTTCAGACATTTCCAAGTCATCAAAACTAGTTTTTCATATGTCAACCTGTCTTAAGAATAAAAAAAAACTATTATCTTATTACATAATTTGCATCAATAAAGCACTTAAAAACCATTCCTTTTCTTTTTGAGCTATCTCTTCTGATGCCCTCAGTTTTCCTCAACAATCTTTTCTTCTTTTTCATTTTGACACTGGTCCTCGGTGCTCCTAAGATAAACTTGGGTATACAGATTATGAGACTTCTCATGCAGTGTGATCTTTAAACCAGTCAATCAAAGGTTAATTTCAATTTGGAGAGTGTGGAATTTCCTGTAGGTCAAGTAATCAGAGGTATTCCACAAGAAAAAGATGTTGACTGTGATTTTCCTGGAGTTTCACAATAGCTGTCTGTGGTTTGCAAATATCATATACTGAACACACTCAGAAGATAGATGCCTGGAACTAAAAAACATGCGTCAAAAACAGATCTGGGGCTGGGATGTAGCTCAGTGGCAAAGCGCTTGCCTAGCAAGTGCAACGTCCTGGGTTCGATCCCCAGTACCAAAAAAGAAAAGACAAAAAAAAATACAGTTAAAAAAAAAACCCAAACAAAACAGATCTGATGAATGCTGGCAATTGTTTGAGCTTTCCACATTTTATTATGGAGTAGAGGGATGTTTCCTTCCAATCTTATTATAAATTTGCTCAAATTTTTGTGTAGCTCTGAAGGCTTCATAGAAGTGGCCAAGGTCTCCTGGTGTGGAGGGGTGCGTGGTGTGTGCGTAGGGGGCGGGGCTCCAGCCTTTCCTTCCATTTGAATCTCTTGACATATGAGATATATAGTTTTTTAATCTATTGCCATTAAGACTGTCTTTGGACAAAGTATACCCAGTTCAAAGAACATCTGTATCTGTAGAGGGTAATTAAATACATTTGTTCCCCAAATATCAACACCTTGTAAATTCTTTCATGTACAATTTAATGTATGTCATCATTAGGCTCCAACTTGCTGGGTCTCCAAAGGCTTGTACTCTGCGATTATGCATACATGGCATTCTAGAAAAAGTGGAAGCATGGAGATGGTCAAAGGCTGAGTGGCTAAGGTCGAGGAAGTGGGAGGAGCATAGATTTGTGGGGTAGCGATGCTGAGATCGAACTTGGGTCTCATACATACTGGGCAAATGCTGAATACTGAGCTATTCTAAGAGATACATATATATGCATATATTGTTGGTCATGGGGCTTGAACTCTGGGTCTGGGCACTGTCCCTGAGCTCTTTTGCTCAAGGCTAGTGCTCTACCACTTGAGCCACAGTGCCACTTCCAGTTTTCTGGTGGTTCATTGGAGATAAGAGTCTCATGAACTTTCCTGGCTGGGCTGGCTTTGAACCGCAATCCTCAGATCTCAGCCTCCTGAGTAGCTAGGATTATAGGTGTGAGCCACCGGCGGCCAGCCTGCTCTATGATACTGTAAAGGTGGGTTTGTCTTATAATGTTTAGCAAAACCCATAGAATATACAGCCCACAAGTAAACCCTCAAGTGCTAGGGCTACAGCTAATAATGAAATGCCAATCTGGGCTTCTCATTACACCCGCGCAGTCTGGAGGGGAACACTGAGAGTCGGAGAAGTGGGGTTTCTGGGTATATGCTTGGGACATACTTAGCCCTTTAGTCAACTTTGCTGTGAAGCTAAAACTTCACTGGGACATGAAGTCCATCGTTTATCTCTACATGAAACACAATGAACTTGTTAGATTTCCTTATACTCCCAGAAGGTTCCCTTCATGGGAAATCCATGGTGGATTAGGGCTCTGCAGAGAGAAGACCCACTGTGGAGTAACCAGGAGGCCCGTAGAGGAACAGGGAGGCTGATGGACATGGTTTAGGCCCTGAGGGCTTCACTGATAATCATGACTTCGAATCAGGGAAGACAGGCTCTGGGAATGGAGAGAAACTCACAGTAATAAAGAAGAATGAGTTGCAGACCTAGGATCAATAAAATGAGAGATTCTGAGAGACAAGCCTTGCTAATTCTGGGCAGAAATTTTAGGAGAGAGGAAATGAAATTCATTAAGGAACAGATGACAGGGAGGGAGAGGCTGGTGGGTTGCATGGATGTGCTCGCAGCACCTGTGGCCAGGGCGGGACAGAACTATGGCAGGTGACTATATCATTTCAGAGCCTGTCATCCTAGCTACTCAGGAGGCTGAGATCTGAGGACCGCTGTTCAAAGCCAGCTCAGGCAGGAGAGTGCTTGTGACTCTTATCTCCAATGAACCACCAGAACTACAAAAAAAAACAAACAACCCAACAAAAAAACAAACAAACCCCCCAAAACCCCCCCAAAAAACATAAAAAACCCAGAGATATGTGCTTTTACCCTGCTGGTCTGTGGAAGCATCATGGAAGCAAGTCTAAGTATCCTGTTTTAACAATGGTTTGACGTGACTTGGTTCCTTTTCTATACGCTGTCTAGGTTTCCTAGAAGCGGTGTTGGACTTCCCATGTCAGTCCCACATTGGACCCCTGCCAAAGCAATAGGAGCAGAGCCTGGCCTGTGAGAAACGCACAGAAAACCTCAGTTTTCTAGGATGAAGAACCTGTGGCTTGGGAGGTAAGTACCACTCTGGGCATGCGTAGAGAGAGGTGGAAGCCCTCCTCCCAGCCTTCCTGCATCCCTTGCGCCACAGCAGAGCACCATGGCCTGGTGGCTTATCATGGCAAAGGCTCCTTCCCCTGCAGTCCGGAGGCTGCCAGTCCCCACTCGAGCTGTCTGAGGCGTCAGTCAGAGGGGACGCTGTCTCCTTTCTCCCGGTTTCTGGTGTCGCTGTAAATTCTTTGTCCTTCCTTTCCAGATGGACACTCCTCTCCCACCTCCATCTCTGTCCCCATGAAGTATAGTGTGTGTATGTGTACACGAATGTGAGTGTGTGTGGCCTTCTCCTCTCTCTGTGTGTCTTAGTGTTTTCTTCTATTTTTGTAAGGGCACCAGTATTACTTGCTTCAGACCCACCTTAATGACTCATCTTATCTTGACTACATCCACAAAGACACTCTATCTAAATAAGGTCACATCTGCAGAGTATTTCCTTGAGACACAACTGTCAACACTAGGGAAGGGGATTGCACTGGAGACTAACCTACAAACCTCCCTCCTTCCCTCCCTCCCTCCCTCCCTCCCTCCCTCCTACCCTAGCTATATTTTCCATAGAATTCCCTGTCCTATCCCTTGCACTCCGTTCATCAGAACTGGACACAGCACCGCAGATGTGGTCTCGTGACACCTGCGGGAAACTCATGTGATCCAGACACTTGCCGTTAGGAATTCCGTTTCATTTTGCGATGTGCCTTGCTCCTTGGCATGGGTTATACTCACCCCTCTTGCCTTCCCCCTTCTGCCATTTGCAGACACAGAATGCGTTTCCCAGAGGACGCAACACTCAGGGAGCCATCTTGGAAGGAGAGGCAGGACCTTCACCAGATAATAAACCTGCCAAAAACCTCCACTAAAGATTTCTCACCTTCCTGAATGGTGAGAACTAAATCCTTGTTCTTTATAGATGTCCCAGTCTGTGAGATTTGGTTAACAATGTGCTGAAGCAGCATCTTGCCTTTGCCGACTCCTGACCCTCTCGAATGCCTTTTTGGCCTGTCTCTTCTGTGACTGCATGAAGTCTTGAACGAGTTAACAGAGATGAACATGGTCTGAACCCTCCCTATGGTGACAAGGGATAGGCATTCTCGGGAAATATGGTGTAGATAGTGAGTGGTTTTAGACCAAGAACTTGAGGACAAACCATGGATCCACTGTGGAATTTAACCCATCAGCAGGTAAAACTCCAGAAGTTTCCATTTACATGCTACCACAGTCAGTCCAGAGTGAGCTCCTACGACACCTTTGTGCCATCTCTGTAAAGCCATGCACGTCTTAATGGGCTAGTAGTAGGAGTCCTTTAATAGAAGGGTATCAGCTGGACATGGTAGTGTACACCTGTAATCCCAGGTACTTGGGAGGTGGAGTCAGGACTTTCATAGTTCAAGGCTGCCTTGGGCAAAGAGCATGAGATTCTATCTCAAAATTTGTGAGAAGCAAAAGGACTGCAGCTGTGGCTCAAGAGGTAAAGCACTTGCCTAGCAAGTGGGAGTCTGTGAGATAAAGCCCAGGACTGAAAAAGGAAATAGAGAAAGAAGGCACGAAGCCTGGGCAGTGTAGAAGCCTTTGGCCTAGCCCTTCAGGAGGCGGCCATGTTAGTGGGGTTGGTGGAGCTCTCCCAGTTTTCCCATCAGTGATGGTGATGTGCATGGTTGGACACATGAACACAAAGCTAACAGGGGCAGTTAGAAACAAGAGGGCGGCTCTTAACCAGTAGGATGGGCTGTTTCATCTTTCATATCATTGTTTATTCCTCAACAAATTGCTTAATTTATTTTCCTTCTGTCTTCATTTTCCTTCCAATATTTGTAATGTGCATTGGCATGCGTGTTTAAATTACAAGGATTAAATGTGATCATTGTAATGCTTTCTTTACTAAAAATATATGCCCCGGCTGGTCCACAATGGAGATAATTTGTATGCTGCTAATTGGAACTTGACGGAATCATTCTTAACAGTTTTCACAGGGGTTCTTAGAAGTGTCTGCTATCATTTGCAACAAATACACTGTGAAAGCTCCCCCCATGCTTGGTGGGACTTTGCGTGGTCATGGTTAGATTCCCTTCCCACAAAATCCAGCCATTGTGCACAGTGAGCCCTTAGTATGTACTTATTAAAAAGATCTGTCTCTTCCTCCCTCGGTTATTTGTTACCCCTCTTCCTTACTATTTTGAACTCCTGAAATAGGAACTTCTAGCAAAACAATACACATATTTATGCAAAATGCAGAATTCTGTGGGTAGAGAGTTTCAATCTTCTCATTTGAAAGCTAGACAAACTAACGTGAGAGAAGTCACGTGGCTAAGAAGCAGCAGGTAGACTTTATCTCTCGGTATCACTGGTACCAGCATAACCAGTGCTTCATGCATAACAGGGCCTCAGTGGAGAAATGGGAAAATAAATGCATGAAGGAAATGAGTAACTCCAGACAAGTCTATTTCATAACTGACTACTGCATCAAGGCCCTTAGGAAATAAGAGAGTTCTGTGCAATACAGTGAGCTGGCTCAAGCATCCCTAAATAATAAGAATGCTAGGAAATTTCCCAGGCATTGTGCCAGCTATGAAGCCTCTCTGCTGATGGAGTTGTCTGCCTGGATTTCAAGTAGTGCAACATCCCATGGCTATGTATTGAGGCTCAATTAAGAATGGTGTGGAATCCAGGCTGATGGCCTCTGCCACCAAGTGAGACCATTACCAGTTGGAAACCCTATGATGTCTGCAACATCCCTCTTAATTAATTAGTTATTATGTAAATAAGAACATGGTTAAACTCTCATTGTTCAATTGGTCCCCTGCTTGTCTATTAAAATAAAAGAAGACAGAACGAGGCTTAGAGACATGCAATTATACTATTGATGAAATCCAGAAGATATGTTCTTCAATCTGACTTTTAGCTAGAGACAGCATTAAAACCCTCCACCTGTTTGTATTTCTGAGGACCAGAGGACAGGGTCTAGCATGGCGCTTAGAGCAGAGATGGATGCAAGCTGAATAATGAGATGTAGGGATACATATTTCTGAGTTCTAGAAATTTCTGTCAATATTGCATACCACAGACCTCATCACAGGTTAGAATAAGTGAGCCGTGATCCCTGGTCCAGCAGGATAACAGAAAGAAGGCTGTCCTCCTCCTCACAGGCTTGGATGTCTCCACAGGGGCATGCGATGGTTGGATGGGAATGTTTTTAAAACTCCCCTTGCTTAAGGGCTCTTATTTAACATCTTTTTATTATAGGCATCTTAACACATCCATAAGTCAATGACTTTCAACTCTGGCTACACACAAGAGGCCCCAGGAGAAGGGAAATCTCCTAAGAAGCTAGAAAGGAACAGGGGCAGTTATACACACAATTGTGTGAGGGGCGTGTTTTCAGGCAGGGAGTTATTTTGGAAGGTTGATGCTATCTCTCAGCTTCAGAACTGCAGGAATGGCAGTGGTTGCAGCTGGGCAGGTGTCTGTGAAGGTCTGGGTGGGAGAAAGTAGACTCCACCAGAGGGAAAGGAGGATGGATTGAAACATGGAAGGCAACGGGGTTTTGCCACCGGGAATGGCCAGGGTTGGAGCACGATTGTTTTATAGCAGGAAGAAATGAGGTTCAGGTGTAGGGCATTTAAACTTTACATGGGACTTACATTAAATAAAAAAGTCAAATGGACTGCATCCACAAGGTGCACAATTATGTCATGCTTCAAAATTGCTTCATTGTGTTTGACAGTTTGTGTGTATGTGTGTGTGTGTGTGTGTGTGTGTGTGTTTGTGTGTGTGTGTGCACACGTGCCAATACTGGGGCTTGAGCTGAGTCCCTCACATTTTTGCTGGCTTTTTCACTCAGGGCTGGTGCTCTACCATTTGAACAACTCCTCCACATCTGGCTTTTACTGATTAACTGGAAATAAGAATTTCTCTGATTTGTCTGCCTGCACAAGCTTCAATCCCAATCCCTAGAGTTTAGCTTCCCTACTAGCTGAGCTTACAGGTGTGAGCCACCTGCTTTTCTCTAACTCAATGAGAGCTTTTCTTTCTGTGCCAGTCCTGGGTTTTGAGCTCAGGGTCTGGGTACTGTCCCTGAGCATTTTTGTTCAAGTGCTCTGCCATTTGAGCCACAGCTCCACTTCCAGTTTTTTGGGTAGCTAATTGGAGATAAGAGACTCACAGACTTTCCTGCCCGAGCTGGTTTCGAACCTTAATCCTCAGATCTCAGCCTCCTAAGCAGCTAGGATTACAGGCATGAGCCACTGGTGCCCAGCTTTACATGACTTTTAATTTGGTCCTTTTGTCAAGATTGTTTTCGGGGAACATGCATGTTTTGTTTTGTTTTTCTTGAAAACATACAGAGATGGCTGTTGTGTAGGAACAAGAGGTCCTCTCTCTGAGTGCAGTCTTGGATGATACTTGTGATTTGTTCAAGGCCACCCTGTCATCACCTCTGCTCACGTCCACTGAACATTTGGTTAGTGGGCATTATCTATTTTGGGAACCTGGCAGTCTCTGAGCAATTGACAGGTGCACACCTGATTAATCTCTCCCTCTTTCCTGTCATAAATATTACTTGGGGGAAGTGGTCAAACCATATTGACACTTTGCTGACATCTCTTCCTCTGCCCAATTACCCTCCTGTCATGGTACAATCCATGAGGTGTCAGGGGGTTTCTATGTGGTGCCAGGCAGGCTGGCACTGAGCTATCCCTGAGACAGTACATAATAGATCATTTCTGTGCTTCTGGAAACTGGGAGAGACATTTCCCTAGCCCTGTTGCCAAACAGGTCTTTTATCTCTCAGTGCTTTGGGAGACCGTGTTAGGAAGAGCTTGGAAGTGTGTGGTACAGTTCTTACCTGGTGAGCCAGGCTATTTTTCCTAGACTGTAAGCCAAGGTGAATTTCTAGCAAGACCAGCCTACCTGTTTGAGACTCTCGGCCCTGCCCCACACACTGAAAAAGTGAGTGTCCTCTTGAAAGAATATATCTGTTTTGACTTTCTAGGTAAACTGTAGGGTGGATAAAATCTGCTCAATTAACCTCAGTAGAGATGAGAAGGGTAGAAAAAACTAAACATTTTAAATATGATAATGGCCAAAAGTCTTAGGGTTAATAAGATGTGGTATGAGCTGGGTGCCGATGGCTCATGCCTGTAATCCTAGTTACTCAGGAAGCTGAGATCTGAGGATTGTGGTTCAAAGCCAGCCTGGGCAGGAAAGTCCAAGAGACTCTTATCTTCAATTAACTGCCAGAAAACCAGAAGTGGCACTCTGGCTCAAGGAGTAGAGCACTCACCTTGAGGTGAAGAGCTCAGGGACAGCATCCAGGCCCAGAGTTCAAGTCCCATGACCGACAACAACAAAAACAAAACAATGAAGATGTAGTATGAGAGAAATGAGGTCTTTATGAAATTCTATATCCTTAGTCTGTCTTGCTCACTTATAGTTTCTTTTGTACAGCTTTCAGAAGTTGTCTGAGTTATTGATTCAAACACATGAATGAAACTTCATCTCATGCTTTCATACAGGGTACCCTTCAACTGGTTCTTTTTTTGGGGGGGGGTCCAGTCCTGGGGCCTGAACTCTGGGCCTGGGCACTGTCCCTCAGCTCTTCAGCTCAAGGCTAGCTCTACCACTTGAGCCACAGTGCCATTTCTGGCTTTTTTCTTTTTGCTTATGT
>NW_012267272.1:11998695-12023431 GCF_000151885.1 Dipodomys ordii | reverse complement strand
AAAAAAAAGAGACTATGACATGATAGTAATCGATAAGTCTAATAAGAAGGTTTCTCAAGTGCCCTCAAAAAATAACAAAAAAGGTAACTTTAGTTTGACATTGCTATTGAAGTGTCCAGAGGCACACTTCCAGTCCACTGTGGGTGACAGTGCACAGAGCCATGCTGGCCATGAGCCCTGGCCACGAGGCTCTGTTCTCAGAGCCCTGCACCCCGTGCTGGTGGAAGTTTCCTTACATCGCATGCTTACCCTCATCTCTTCACAGAAGACTGTTCACCGAGAGGTACCTGAACATCCAACCACAGCCCCAGCAGCCCAACCCCACAACCACCTCGCCTTCCTCCTATGGGGTTTCTCTCTCCCAAGCTGACAATAGAAAGAGGAGGCCTTGGCTCTGTCTTCATTTCAATTTTTTTTAAAGCGTAATACTGATCATTTGTTTCCAAGGTCTATATCAGAAAATATTCCTCATGAAGTGCTTATTCTGTTTAATAATGTAAATGCAGCAGGATTTCCCCTGAACTAGGAGACGTTATTCCTTCCCCCCCGCCAGTGACTGTCTCTGAGATGAGGATTCTCTGACAGGGCGGCTGCAGCTTCCCCTTTGTGAAGAGGCTGCAGGAGGCCTATGTGGGCTGTGCCTTTTCTTTCTTCAGAAGGAGAGGTTAGGGGGATCTTGATTTTGCACATATTGGGGTTGCATGGCATGTCACCTATGACTGACAATTGGGAGCGTGGGATGCTAACACCCCCTCTCTCTCCCCCAGCCCTCCTGCCCATTTTAGGTCAGACTAGAAACGCCCAATGCCTCATGACTGGAGCTGGGTCTCTTTTTCTTAAAGAGAATGACTGGGCGCTGTCAGCCAGCCTTCGGCATCCTGTTCTCAGGTGGGGCTTGGGTTGGGGCACACGCTCAGTCCTCTGTGGTTTTGGGGGGTGTCTTGAGGAGGAGCCACATTACTCAGAGCAGAGCTGACAATGACAGGGAGCCATGCTGGAGCGGCATGGGCTTGGTGCCCATGATTCTCCCTGGTCTCCACACTCGGCCATTTTTGGGAGCAGTTGCAAGTTTCTGTCAGTGAAATATTTCCATTAGCCCTGGGCCTTCAGCTTTGCTGAAAGCCATGGCCTGCTTTCTATGGCTCTGGGGATGGCTGACGAGCTCTCTCCATGCTGTAAAAGCATCTGTGACAGTCAGAGAAGAGACAAAGAGCACAGGCCAGGCCAACCAGGCTCTCCCAGGGAGCCATCACAGCCCAGGGCAATCAGGCCAGCGTGTGTGTGTGTGTGTGTGTGTGTGTGTGTGCACACGTGTGGGGTGTGTGTGTATGTGTGTGTGTGTGTGTATGTTGCCACAAGTTTCTCTGGAGGAAGGGGAGGCTGTCGGGGGCAGGGAATGAGGGCCAGTGTGCACCTGAGCAAGGTGAACTTTCTGGACAGTGACAATTACCACTGATGTTTGCTGAGCACCTACTAATGGACTATGGAGTGTCTCTCCTTGAACCCCTCTCTCTCTTTCTTCCTTTTTTTTTCCAGGGCTGAGGACCGAACCCAGGGTCTTGCGCGCGCCGGGCGAGCGCTCTTCCACTGGGCTAAACCCCCAGCCTCCCCCAACTCTCTTTCATATTCTCTTAAAGTGATTTCAGTGACGGAGGAAACATGGAGAGTGGTTGCAACTTGCTGAAGGCTATGGAGCCAAGGAGACGGGGTGGAAGACCAGTTGATATTTGGGAAATATGTCAAACCTGTTTAGGGTCAAGAATATGCTTTCAATGTATAATCGAAACAGCTAGAGATTTAAAAACAGACAAACAAACAAATTAGGAGCAACGTGGAGATGTGTAAAAATAGATGATGAACAGGCCTGGCATTCCTGCAGTTACTAAAACACAGAAGCAACTCAACTGTCCACAGCCCAGTGAACACACAGGCAAAGGCAGCCTATCAATACTATCCAGCCCTAACTAGAAAGCTCTGATATGCTGAACTAGACAGAAGAGCCTTGAAAACATTACGCTAGGTAGAAGAAGCCAGGTATAAAAGGATAAATGTAATTCCCTCTCTCAGAGGTATTTACAACAGTCCAAATCACAGACATAGGAAGTAGAATGTTGGGCACCAGGGACTGGAGTGAGGGGACTAGTGATTGGTTGTTTAACAGGTATGGAGTTTCATTTTTGCCACCTGAAAGAGTTGGAGACGAATAGACGTGATGGTGGCACAACATAATGAGTGTATTCAGTATTACTGCATTGTGCCATTCCGATGATTAAGCTGTCACATTTTGGGCTAGTTGTGAAGATCACAGTAAACACGGGAGTGCCCATGTCACAAGTTTTTTGCAGCGTCTGTCATGTTGTATGATAGCGAAGTGTGACTCTAACATTGTTTACTTCAAGTTTGAATCTCTGCTTCACCACTTGTTAGCTGTATGTCCTGGCAGGAGAAATTAGCCTCTCTGGGATTAATTTCACATTGCTAACACAGTGGTAAAATAGTTCTCCATCCTGAGGTTTTGGTGTGAGATACACAGGGCATGATACATGTAAGCACTGGAGACATGCCCGCTTATAATTACCCCTCGAAGCGTTTGCACTAGTATTATTCAATCAAGATTCTGAGTGAGACTACACATATAAATATTTCCCTTCGTGGAAACTTCGTGGGAAACTGTTACTAAGCACATTAAATGGGGTCTTCTTTATTTATTTTGTATGCAGTGAAAAATGTATGTTTGCTTTCTAAAATATTTAAGATACTTAGGAATTAGTTGTTGGCTAGGAAGCCATCTGAGTTTTTCACTTTGAATCATGGAAGCGATCCTTTAGCTGTCCTCTACTATTGGTACAGTGGTCATTCATTATTTCTGGTCCAGGCAGAAATGCTGGAATAGGGCCTAACTGGTTAGCATTTGACTGGCCTTGTGACCACTTGTCACCTGGTGACTGAGCTAATGACTTTAGCTCTCTTCTGTCCCTCTACCTCTGTGTCATCACCGCCCGGCCACAGCTCTGTGGAAATTCTACCATGAGAGAAGGGCACTGGAGCAATGTGTGGCGTCCCTTGGCTGATCATTCCATTTCTGAATTGCTAATTTCAGAGATGATGATCTAGCTCATTGAGTCAGGCTGTGAGGGACCAGGAATTACCCAGCAGTGGGCATTAACTGAGACCAAAGCTCGCTTAATTAGGATTCTGGCACTGTAGGTGGGAATATTGACTATTGCTGTGAATAGTAAATCATAAATGTTAAATTACATCCAATCTCAGAAATAACTGTGCAAAACTTCTCTTAGCATAGATAATCAGGTAATTATTGGGATGGTTATGGCCCTCGTAGGCTATTTAGCTTGGTTGTGAGACCTGCTTATGCTCTCCGCGACAATCTCATTTATCCCAGCTCCATTTTTATGTATTTACTCTAGCAAATAAGACTAAATGTTCAAGTGAAGTGTTAGAGTTCTTTTACAAAGGGATATCCAGCATGAGGCCTGTGGTATAAGCTTCGGAGTTCAAATGTGCAGGTAGCTAAAATACTACATTTACAAACCGTTTGAGGGATGGAAATAATGGGGTCATCTTTCTTGTTTGTGATATTGTGGTTTTAAAGCCCTGGCCTGGGAATGTGGAGATGTGGGTTTTTATGCCTTTCTTATGCTTATTACTAATGGAATTTTTGGAAAGTAATTTAACTGTATGTATTTCTAATTAAAGTATTTTGTAATGGTTTAGATAGGATTCTATCCAGCATTCTAGTAATGATACTAGTAATAATAAGAAGAACAGATATATCCTACTATATTTTAAGCATATGTGTGTGTGTGTGTGTGTGTGTATTTACCAAGACCCTCACGTGATTTGAGTGATGTTATCTAACTTTATCTTGCTATTGAGGAAACTTAAATAATTTAAATGTCCTGAAATATGTTTCAGAGAGCAAACAAGCTAGTGAGTGAAGAGTGAGCAAGAGAGAGAGAGAAAGAGAGAGAGGGAGGGAGAGAGAGAGAGAAGGGAGAGAGAGAAGGGAGAGGGAGAATGTCATGGGAGCACCGTCACCATTTTGCCTCAGTCCATTCGGATCACGAATGAGGTAAGATTACTGGAAGAGGACACTTTCTTTCTGGGGGCTCTGAAGGCCTGGATTCACTAGAGCCATTATCTCTACCCTTACATCACAAGCAAGTGTTTTCCCCGTGGTGGCTGCCCCTGCGTGCCCACCCTGGCCTTCCCTCTTCCTGACTCTCTCTCATCAATGCTCTACGGGGTGACAGAAAACGGAGCAGTGGGAATTACGGAAGAGCACCCTGGCCATCTGGCCAGGGCTTCCTCTTTCTCTCAATCAGAAAGGCGGCATTGGGGTCAGTTTCCAGAAGGGGCCATGGCTTCCTGTCTATTCCGGAAGTGACAGGCTTCCGGATGCTTCCACACAGCCAGCTCCTGTGTAGGCATGGTCCTACCCCCCTGTCCCTCAGCCCTGCACCCCTTCAAAGCACGACTGCAGTGCCCTCTTCTCTCTTCTTTCTTCCCTCCTTATGGTGACCAACATGGGCTTGCATTACCCATAACTCCAAACTGCTAACACACTCTGCAAAGAACAGAAGCTGTCGTGTTATTCTGCCTGACCCCCAGTGCCCTCCTTTTTCTACCATGCCCAGTCCCAAAGGCCCAGCACTGACAGCCCCCGTGCTAACGGTGCCCACGCAGCCTTCCCTAAGCTGGTCCCAGCAGGAAGGACAGCCAGTCATTGCTACTGCTCATTCCAGCACGCTTCCTCCTCCGAGGACTTTCTCAGCTTCTCCCTTTCCTCTCTCTGTGAATACTTAAATTTGTTCCCCTCAGCCTTTGCGGTATCTCACACGTGCCTTCCTCAGGGAACTGTGGTGGTGTTTTGCTGGCCAGGTGTGGGTGCATTTTCTCTCCATTTGATTTGTGAGCTGGAACAATGCTTGGCACCTCAGTATTCACCCAATATAGACTGGGCAAATGTGTAAAGGAAACGGGGGACTGACTGACTAAAGAAGGAAAAGATTATCCTGAAAGCCAGCAAATGTTCCCCACCCAACTTGCACTCCACTCTGGATTATGTGTACGGCACCCATGCACACAAGGGTGCACAAATATTTCAAACAAAATCAAAACGTGAGTATCACACATGTACCCTTTACAGTAAACCACAGTTAGAGCATACAAAGAGCTATTTATAACTTCACACATACACACTACTAGATTCAAAGACACCGAAACAGCCTTTGCAGTGCATTTTACTAATGGAAAGCAATAAAGTTCTTGTAAAATAAGTAGAAGTAGGCATACTCTATTCTCAGGATGAATTTAGTAGGTAAGTACCTGGTAGCATGCACTTGGAAATCACCGCAGCAGATGGCTGCAAGGCAGATGGATGGGGGCACCTGTGTGGTTGGACACAGGAGAGACTCGGGACTCGGGTCTCTGCAGATGTGCCCAATAGGAATATTGCTGACCCCTCAACACTTTTCAACACTTCTAGTCTTGTAGGAAGCCAGGACTGGCTTGATGCTTCTAGTTTATATCCTTCCACCTGAACTTCCAGGCTCTGCCTTTTTGTTTAATTCAGCAGAGAATGACAGTTGATTTTATCTTTATCCATGACTGGCATAGGCTCAGCTGCTCCCTGTGAAGCAGCACAAAAGCCAAGCAGAGGGATGAAAGCAACCCAAAATAGATCTCTCTTGAACTGATGTGTATCAGGGTTATAAACAATTCCAGGTAGAAGGGACAAGACACAGGCTAGCACTCGCTGGAGACAAGAGCAAAGACTCATTTCCCCCTTGGCTTTCTTGTTTGCCTTCTTGGTCTGATGCTCAGGACAGGAGCTGGCAGCAGGTTCCAGAGGGTTCCTTCTCCTCTGGCCTCTGTCAGGAGTGGACACAATGCTTCCTGCCCCAGCCCTTCTTGCATGATTGCAAGACACATTACATAATGCAAATCAGTGTCAGCCACATGGCTCATGATTCTCCTCTCTGAATAAAATATGAACACATCAATGATGTGTCAGCCGCTTTGGAAATGCATAGCCTGTTGCACTGACCCCTTTCTTGCTGCTTTGGTGTTTTTCAGTCTATTCCTGGTGTTGGTCAACGGGGGTGAGACCTCTACCTTTCTCCCCTAGGATTTCAGCTTTCCCTTCTGTCACACTGGTTTGCCCTGTGGAGGCAGGGGGAGGTGAGGGGTGGGGGTGGGGGTAGAAGAGCTGGGCGCTGCCCTGGCACTCACCACTGCTTGTAGTCCGCGTCGCAGTTGCAGTAGTATTTGGGATCCGTGCAGTTGCGCTCGATGCCGCAGGCACACTTCTGAATTCCAGGCTCTGACCCTCCCCAGTAATAGTGCTTCTCATTGGCTTTGCCAACCCACCAGGTGTAAGGACTTCCATCTGCAAGAGAAAAGGGAAGGCATGTTTAGGAAGGGACCCGGGTTCTGTCAAGGTGACATCACCCCAGCGGTGAGCTTGAGCTTTCCCATGGACACAGGTTCTTTTTTCCTTGGAAGAAACTGTGCCATTCAAGCTTCTGAGATATGGGGATGGATGTATTCAGCAAGTTGGAAGTGCAAAGCGGGCCAATCTACGGGGGAGGTGCATCAGATCCTGAACTGGTTCTATAAGATGCCACTGACGTCATGGCTGGTGTGGCTTTATCTGTGAGCCAGGAGCCAGGCAGGTCACCGGCGATTAGAGCTAAATGTGGATGTTTGTGGTTTCTCAATATGACCTCCTAATTCTGTATGTGATGACCTTAAATCCAGAAAGGCTAGACAATTCTTTTCATTCCCAGCATATTACCCCCTCCCCTCCCCTGGCATACATACACAAGAGTCTGGGTATTACTGTATAGCATACAATGAATTAGCATACTGAGATCTAGACCAATAGCTCTCTGTCACTGTGGATTCCATTTCTGGCCAGATTATAGGAGAAGAGGACAAATGTGGATGGTGGGAAATTGACCTTGCAGAAGGCTCAAGAGGCATGCAAGGCTGAACTTGACCCAAGGGTGTTAAACATTACCAGACGCATCACTCTAGCCACTTTGTGGCTCTTGTCCGGTTGACCTAATACCAAGGGCTTTCTCTGATCAGCATCATACAGGGATACCAGCAAGACCCTTGGGAGACAAACGCAGCATTGGAGATAATGGGTGGGTTGGCAGGAGAGCCCTTTTGCTAGCTCTACCTCAGTGGCCCAGGGAGGAGTAGGTATTTCAGAACCTCAGCTCCACTTCTGATTCTTCCAGTGACCAATTAGAACAAACGAACACCATGCCACATCTTCACTATAGTCAGTGGTGGAGAATTTGCATGAACCACACAAGCTGTGTGTGGCTCCACACCCCTTGTAAACACCAGAACAATGTCAGCAAAAGCAGGATAGAAATCAGCCTCTCGTTCGGAATGAGACCCCGAGAAACATGCTGCAGGAAACGAGAGCAAGCCAGAGGATGCTTCCAGCACCTCTGAGCCTAGGAAAGGAAGTCTTGCTGTCAAAGTAACTGGGTAGTGGGCATCCAGCAATTGCTGTAAGCCGTGCTTGAGACGGAGGCTCTGTGCTGCTGACATGGGGCAGAGCCTTATAAAGTTCACAGGGGAGGGGGGTGGACTCACATCAGACTCCATGATGTGATGCCCCCGAGGGGCGTGTAAGAGATCTGGCAAGAATGCTGCGTTTTCTAGCGTCTTCCCTTTCCTCAAATTACCCTTTACTTAACGAAAGCTCCTATTTAGGGAGATGCAAAATTCATATTACTTTGTTGTCCTTCCTAGGAAACTAAGTCAAGTAGAGCACAAAACACTACTTAGATCTTTCCCCATCTGGCACAGACAAAAGAATAGCAATAAGAAAAACATACCCCAAGGTAAAAAGGACATTGCCTCATGTGCTATTAGCATTGACTAATACAGTTAAATTACTGCACAAAAATGAAGGACCGACAGCATATATTTATATTCAGCAAGAGGAGAATGGCTCAATTTACTTTGGGCAAAGAATTGCCTCACTTTTATGTTCTACTAATGAAGTGATTTTTTTTTTTGGCCGTATAAACCATTGTTTACCTGTTAATTGGCTCTGGGGGAGGAGGAAATAGTTGAAAGCAATAAATATTTTTTTTAAACAAGAATAAGAAAGTGGTAGAAATAACGTACTTATGCCAGAGTTCAAGAACTTTTTTAACCTGAGAAGATGAAGAGGTGTAATCACTGTAACGCAATTAGTTAAAAATGACCCCTATTCCCAGGTAATAAATGACAAAAATGATGCCAAATATGAATTGAGTTAAAGGTAATCAGTACTTGTACTCAAGATCAAATTGTAGCATGGTGAGGGGTTTATTATGAGTTGGATAATTAAGGAGGAAAGGTGAGAAGAAAAGAGTTTACTTTATTCCCAAGACCAGCATATCTCTGTTATTTTTCCTTTAACCAAATGGTTTCAGAAACACCAGGGAAAATGTACAGAAAGTTCTGGAAAACGTAGCATATGCCTGTGGTTTCCAGAATGTTCCTTGTAACCTCTGAGCTACCCAAAGTAACTTATCAAGCTGCATTATACAATTATCCATGCACCCTCTAAAACTCATCCAAGATTCTCCCTGGACTCCTAATGAGTTCCACGCCATCTACCTGTATATGATATTAAAAATAATACCAGCAGGGAGATTTATAGTCTCCAAAATGAAAGCTTAGGAGGATCTTTTTCAGCTTGATGGAAGGTAGTTTTATTAATATCTATACTTGTCAGCTTTATCTAAAATTCTCTCAAGAATCACAGGAGGGGGGCGGTTCTCAGAGGAAGCCGAACAGGTACAATTTGCAGCTGAAATGTTTTATTCGCTGTGGCGATTCAGGCCTTCTGTGGGCAGGTAGCACTTTTGCTGCCAGACCAGGTTCTGGCCATTCTGTATGCTCCAAACCTCCTACAGTACAGGCTCTTCCGCTCCATCCTGTCCTCATTGCAAAATACATTTTATTATGTATCACACATTCAAGGTTTACAACATGTTCTTATGGAATATCTACCTATCTACACACAGATAACCAATTTATATATATTTCATAGCACATGAAATATATATATGCCATATATTATAATATAATTATAATTATATAATATATTATATATTATAATATATTATATATTAATATTTACATGAATATTAATATATTTATATATTAGATTATAATTATATAATTATAAAATAATGTATATAGCTTCATAATACATGCAATATATAATATAATACATATTTCATAATGTATATATTTTTCATCTCACACAGGATCTCCTTTCTAAAGTGGCTCACTCATGCTCTAGAAAGTCTCAGATTCCTCCTTCTCTTCCATTCTTACCATTGCACTAAAAATCGTTCTTCCTTTGCTGACTGCTGTCATCTCTGACAACAACACATCTCAATTATGGATGATGATAATCTACCTACTAAGGAAGGACAATTTAACTGGTATCCTTCTAGATGGATTGAGAACAACCTCATACCTGTGAGAACTTCTCTTTTGAATCCAAATGACCTAGAGAGGAAGGAAGATAAAGAGCAGGAATGGCAATCCCTGGGCTGGATGGAAGAGGGAAAATTCTCAAGTTCCAGAGCTCTGGCAGCTGGGATTTGGAGGATTCCTTTCCTTCTCTAGGGCACATGTGCAATCTAAGAAATCCAGCGGCCAAAGCTAAAGATGACAACTACTCCTATCCCCCAGGAACTGGAAGTGAGGACCAGGCACCAGACTGAAGTTCCTGGCTCAAGCAGAGAAGTCCTGGCCCCTTCGATGTAGAGTTGACCCCAGCACAATCCCTTCTAAGAATGTGGAGCCCACAGCTCAGGATTCTCATTGAAAGGCGAAGACTGGGAGAGGAAGCCATGGAGTGACCATTGCTGGGGTTTGTTTGTCTTTTGCCTTTTTTTTTTTTTTTGGCCCATGGGTGGGAAGTTTCCAAGCTTACCTAAGAAACTCTAGAAAACGGTACAGATTCACTAGGCTACCAGGTAAGAACTAGGGAATGAGACTCTCCAAGGAAAGACTTGGTCACTAACATCCTGCCGGCCCTTCTCAGTAGACATGGGCTGCTGGGGGGGGGGGAAGGGCATGATGGGTTAGATCGCTAGACACAGAAAGAAACGGGCTCAAGTGTCTCTGAGTCTCCTTGGCTACCAACCTTGAACTTTGTTTATAAGGTAAGATAAATATCAAGAGGGTACCAGAGCAACACCTCCAGTTAATTTCCCAACATTCATTTTTCAATTAATTCTGAATGAATTGTCTATTTGTTGCAATTCTTTCTTTTGCTGTGGTTTTATAACCATGATCTTGACTTTAAAATGTCTGCATGTTGTTAGTTAAGAACTTTATAAAAAAACAAAATAGAATATATTGTACATCTTGACATTGGATTCCAACATAAAAAGCTATCATTTCAAGTTACCTACAATTGAGAAATCAATGTATTAAGCTGGATAGTAAATTAATATATTAAGTTGGACACTAACATTCTCTTTTGTTTTCCACCCATGGTATTCTATTTTGTTCTATGTTCAGATAAAGATCAAAACAAAAATTGAACCCCAAGAAAGCTCCTCATGTTCCTCCTGAGGAACATGATACATGGTTGGGCCAAAAACTCATAATTTTGAAGTTCTGACATAAACATTCAATTTGATCACTAAAGGTGAACATTTTATCTCTCTGAGATAGCATGATACTAGCTCATCTGATTAGAGATGAATAGAAACGAATGGACTTGATTAGCTCCAGGTTGTGTCGTTCAGAATTCTGTTGGATTTTGATATATTTTATTGATTTGAATAAGGGCCAAATTTGGAAATGTAGAAGCGAAGTTCAGATGAAAATGAACCTGAACTGAAATGTTAATTGATTAAAAATTAATTTGACTGCGTAATAGTTAAATGCATTTTGCTGAACTGAACTTAATAGATTTCAATCAAAGACGAATCCCACAGAGTAAAACTCCATGCAGTTGAATCAAATCACTTTGAATCCTACTCAAATGAATTCAGTTTTATTAATATGGATGGGAAGGAAGTGACAGATTTGGTGGGACTTTGTAACTCAGAGCAGAATTAGAGAGCAGAATGGGCAAATTCATTCCAAGTGACTTGGCTTTGGGGTTCACAGAGGCCGCTGTTCCCCTTTGCCCTCAGGACCCTGGTTGGCTTCTCTACATCACGGTCCCTGAGAGTCAGATGACTGATGCTGTTACTAAGGTGATAGGATGCGATATCTTATGCCATTCTGATGTCTCATTCTTTTTCTCTTTCTCAGAACTTATCCGTTCCTACCTATTTTCCCATGTCAAGACAATGGCTGGGACCTGCTATTCGATGCTGAACTACAATTTCCAAAGGTATCTTTATGTGCTTCCAAATATCAAGGAAAATCCTTTTTTCTGTCTAGCCATTAGATTGCAGTGATGTTGCCACTTTAAGAAACAGTTTGTAAGCCAGGCATAGGGGGCTCACGCCTGTAATCCCAGCTATTCAGGAGTCTATGATCTGAGGATCGCAGTTCAAAGTCAGCCTGGGCAGGAAAGTCCATGAGAGTCTTATCTCCATTTAACCACCAGAAAACCAGAAGTGGTGCTGTGGCTCAACATAGTAGAGCATTAACCTTGAGACAAAGAGCTCAGGGGCAGTGCCCAGGCTCTGAGTTCAAACCCCTTGAAGGGCTGCCCCCCAAAAATGTCTATTTGTATCTTTAAAGGCGTTTGCTTCCACTTATCACCTGCTAAGCTTTTATAACATATGAATCAACAGCGATTCTTGTTCCATGCTTTATCTGTTTATATTGAAATGACAGTTTTTTTCCCTTTTTGTCATATTTATAGTGATAGTATTTTTAAAGTCATCTTTGTTGTAATAATGATAATGAATCATACGTCTTGAATGTGTGTGTGTGTGCGCCCGTGTGTACACTCACACACACCTCTGATCCTCAACAACCCTTGGGTGCCAAGATTAATGACCAGAATATATAAAGGCCTCCCCAAATTAAACTCCAAACAATTAATGCAATTAGCAATGAGGCAATACAGCTTTTATATACATTTACCTATTGGTAGACATTTAGTTTGATTCAATGTCTTTGTCCTCATAAATAAATGGTACTACTGTAAATGGTTTGTTATATTAACTATATTTGGGCTTTTTAATAGAAGTTTATTCTACGTGGTATATTTTAAGACTTATGGCTATTTTCTCACACCAATTTAAAACGCTAATCCTAATTCCTCTGAGTTTCCATTATGAAGAAGACAGTGATGTGTGTTTCCATCCTTTTGTAGACATAGGGTTGCTTTCTGTCTGCCTGGTGGAGGAAGTTCTCTTCCTCTTCTTTGCATCACTGTACCTCCTTCCTCTGAATCTGCATCTGCATCTGTATATTTATTTCAGCTCTGGTGATGTTTTAGCCTTGTGTCCTAAGCAAAATCCTCTTCTGTGTCTCTCTTTCTATTACAAACACCAAGGAGAGGGGTGTCAGGTGGTCCTGACCTCCTTGCTCCTAATCTCTTCTTCATCTTTCATTGCTTGGTCTCACTGGCTGATTGCTGGACAATTTCTTTTGCCTTCCACTTTAGCATAGTAGTAACTGATATTTAACTCTACCATTAAACTTTTAATTTTATCCATTACATTTTTACTTCTGTAGTTGTTATTTGGCTTGCTTTTAAATGGTACTCATTAGTTTTGATAGTGTCTTCCTTAACGGAATCTTTAATTTCCTATTTCCTTTTTTTTTTAAAAAAAAGAAAAACATGGTAATCCAGTAACTTCAATATTTGAAGTTTTTGCTTGGCTAAAAAATGCTATTCATTCATTCTGTTGATTCAAAATTATGGTAGCTTTCCCCAAACATGTTATGATCAGTATTCCCCTTGTGGTCATATTTCTTGGAAACGTATCTGTGGGAACTCTTTGAGGTCCAGTTGAAGCTAAGCCCCTCTCAGATAATTTGCATTTGCTTTTATCAGATACCTGGGGATTTTTTTTTTTTTACCAACCTGGGGTTTCTTGAAAGTATATTTTCAGTTTTATTTTTTTCCTCCTGTCCAAATAGTATGAAGTTATTCTCTAAACATACATCAGATATGCTTTTTTTTTTTAAATGCAACCTCAAGGGATAATTTCTTTTTATCTTTACCTGGAGAAAGTCTGTCAAAAATTCCTGTGCTCTCTCTCTCTCTCTCTTCTTTTCAAGAGCTGGTTTCCAGTGTTCAGCTTTATTTCCTTTTGTTTTTCACGGAGCATCTGGGGGCCGTGAGTTGCGTGTTCATTGAGGGACAGTTGATGTCACTCATTATTTGGCATGAGATTCTCCTCTCCCTACAGGTGAAATTATAGCAGCTACAAGTGGTCAGGAACCAGTGGTGGCAACTGGTTTAACCTTCGTTTATGCTCCTGGTTCATGGTTTTGATTGATTTTAGGTCTCTGAAGAGTTTCCCTTTTCTTGTAAGCTCAATTATATATTTAAAAGGATTGAAAATATTTTTGTTCCTTTGTAAATGTTTGAAAAATGTTGATGCGACTGGGTTTCCATGGCATCAATCAAACCTTAATCCTATAGCAGAGTTCTGTTACCATGCTACTGTGGGTGTGAAAGGAGTGATTGGCATCGCCAACGGGATGTTCTAGAAGATGCCCGAAGGGACAGGGGATTGGAGTCAGAGGGACCTTCCCATGGGATTCAGAGCACTGAGCACATGGCGCACTGTGTGGCACAAGCAGAGGTAAAGGCACCGTGGCAGGACCTCGCTGGGTTCGGTGACCAGACTGATAAGGAGGACCCCGGTTTTTACGTTAGACAAGCCTGAGCAACTGAGTGAATTTCAGGTAGCTGAGGAAAGTGTTGGTTTGGGGGAAGTTCAACTGGATAGTGAATTTAAGGTGAAGATGGTGACTGGTTCTACTTTCTCAAGTGTAACTTGGAAACATTTATGTATCAGATGCTTCTAGTATTTAGTTAGAAGAGTGCAGGGATGCTACATGGCCTGCCACACATGAGCAATCCGCCACACAAGTACTGGTTTCACATGCTATACCAACGGCAGCCTGGGGCAGCCTTTCTATGTGGCCATGTGGAAATGAGGACAGCGAGGTGTTAGTCTGACTCTGAGAGGGATCAGAGCACCGGATTTGAATCTGTGAGTCACTCGCAGTCAGAGTGGAAGAGAAGGTGGAACAGGACAACATGAGGGCAGAGGACTTAGAGAAAGGCAGCTGCCAAGTGGGAAGAGACTCAAGCAATGTGGGATAAAGGAGCTGTCTTCTCCCAAACCTCTCATTCTCATCCCACCACAACCAGCGTGAAGCCACAGTTTGCCCAACGCATCATGATTGTGTTTGTTGTCCTGGATTCCCTTGGTTCTGTGTGCTCCTTTGCCCTAAACCTAGACATTATTCTCCACAGCTGGTAGATATATGGCAGGCAGACAAGAGCTGAATGTTCCAGAAGGGAGGAAAGCAAAGCTTGGCATACGTCATTTGGCTTGAGGATGCAGAGATCTCCAGAAGAGTAGAAACAGACTTGAAACCACTGACATTCAAAAGGTTTGGGTGATGGGGATCGGACAAAGCCAAAGAGAATGGTGAGGGCTGAGGAGGGAGCTGGGTAAGAGGCGGGGAATGGAGTAGCCAGGAGTCTCTGAAAGGCAGTGGGAATCGGAACAGATTTGCCATCAAAAGTCAAAGAAAGCAGCACACAGGAAAAGATCGAAGCCGTGATTATTGGACCAACATCCTTCAGTAAGTACAGATATTGTGATGATGACCTTCTTTCCCATGCATTGAAGACTGGATGAACCTCACATTAATTGGCTTGGACAAGAACGTCCATCCTCATCCATCTGGGATTCATTTCCAAATTCATTTCGATGAGGACATGACCGGCGTGGAAAGGGCAAGAGGGAACATCAATGCTGAGACATCTTGAAAGGATTCCCTTTCCTCCTTCCCCCTTAACAGATTAAGAAATCTTGGTAACACCTGGTAATGTTAAGATAGGCTTGAACTTAACCTTTTCAAACGTGTTCCTCTGCAGATGGCAAGGTGTGACTGTCTGGAAAATACATCCCTCCTTTTGAGCAGAGCAGGCCTCTGCTTCTGTGGCACCAGACTCCAGGTCATCCATCGTGCTCGCTACTCAGTGGGTGCAGAAACCTTCTGCTGTTCAAAAGACAGCGAATTGAAGAGTCACACGTGACCCATCCATTCCTGTTCATAAAAGTGGCACAAATCTAACCTCTTGGGGCTGGGAAGGTGGCTCAGTGGTAGAGTGCTTGCCTTGCATGCATGAGTCCCTGGGTTTGATTCCTCAGCACCACACAAGCAGAAAAAGCAGGAAGTAGGGCTGAGGCTGAGGTGGTAGAGCGCTGGTCTACATCTGAAGAGCTGAGGGACAGCGCCCAGGCCGAGAGTTCAGGCCCCACAACCAACCAAAAAAAAAAAAAATCATACCACAAATCTAACCTCTTCCTACCATACAGGAGGCTTGGAAAGATGATGAAGCATTCAAAAGCAATGATAGAAACAGATTTTTTTTTGAGTAAAAAGATACTTATTTTAACAGTGAAGTCACTCTAATGTTTGCCATTATTCTTTTCCCAGGGTCAAAATAAGAATTTCACACCAAGACGCAGTAACATTTTCTTTCTGTGTGTTTATAGTGTGTTCTATCAGACAGCTGATTAACCTGCTGGCATGAATTGAGAGTCTTCAAAGCCCTTCACTTTTGTCAATTAGCCATGCTTTTCTCTCAACATGACGGCTGATTTCTCTCTGGTTGTAATGAATGTGATAAATTACAGCATATCTCTGCTATACTTAATGGTGACTGCGGTGTGGGAGGGCAGAATGAACAGTTTTATTAGAAGCCAACTTCCTCATGCCTCGAAACCATCTGTTTCTCTGACTTGCCTTATCCGTGATTGTCCATTGTCCATTCCCTCTGTAAAATTAAGAATGCATTTCACTGCTGACCTTGTTCTTGACCCAGGACCTCGGTCCATGCTGTTCCAGCCATACTGACCACAGTGCTGTTCTTGCTCTTCGAATGTTCCTACTTGGAAGATTCTTGGGTGACACTGAAGGCAGGTACCACGTTAGGCTGCGCAGCAATGACTGTTGAAGTCTGGCTGTTCACGAAAGGCTGGCCTCCCACTCCTGCCTCATGCCTTCATGTAGTCCCGTTGGACTGGTATTCGCATCTCTAGTATAATGTTATTCCTGTGGACCTGCAAAGGACATGGGGAAAATCCTGGAGACTCTTCACGAGATCCTCAAACTGTGAAGGCAGAGGCGGAAGCTGAGCATCACCTTGCACCTGCTGCTTGAGAGCGGAGCCTGGGAATTCCGTCGCGTCCTGGAGAGGCCCCGAGGCCCCGGATGCTCTGTCGGTGGAGGCTTGGCTGATCCACAGAGGTGTTTGGGGAGGCAAGCACCAAAGTGGGGAGCCAGGAGTTGCGGATTCAATTCTATTCCATTATTACCTGACTGTTCTACTTATTTATCTTTCTTCCACTTTCTTCTGGGCAACGAGAGGCATAGACTTTGATTTCCTACTTCATGTTTCTGTAGTTTTCCTATTTTCTGCAAATATCATATGTGGTAGCAACATTACTCACACCTCTACCAGAAACGGCTTTGTCTTTCCCTCTGCAGGGTAACTAGTACTCCTTCTTTACACGTAAACCAGACCTGTTTTCCTTCTCAGGCCTCTTCTAAGTCTTGCTGGCAGAGAGGAGCATTTTCACACAAAACATGGTTCAAAAAAATTGTCCTGATGACAAGGACCTGTGATCATTAATCTTGATGGTCCATTTGATTGCGTTGAGAATTGCCTAGGAGATTATTAAAAGCACACATCTGGGTGTGTCTCAGGGGTGATTTGATTATTGTGGCTTAGACTTAATGGATGAATGGATTAATAAAATGGTGGCATTACTGAGAAATGGGGCCTCATTGGAGGCCCATTGGCCTCTTCCGCTATTCCCTCTCTCTGCTTCCGGTTCACCATGAGGTGAGAAATTCCTCCACTCCATGTTCCTACTGCTATGGTGTTTAGTCTCCTCTCAAACCCAAATCAAGAGGACCATGGACTGAATCCTCTGAGTCTATGAGCCCAAATAAATCTTCAAGTTGTTCCTTTAAGTTGTTTACGTATGGTATCTTGTTACAGAACCGCAAAAGTAGCTAGCACTATTAGTCTGTCACCATCATCTACTGGGGAAGTGCCAGCCAGTGTCTCAATGAATGTGTGGTGGCGGGGTCCCCCACACTTTACCCTTGAGTGACGCGGCAACCTATGCCTCCATGAAGGTCCACAATGAGAGTTCTTTGTATATTCTGTGAATTGGCTGCATGAGCTCCCACCCCAGGACACCCGCACCCTTGCCACCAACGTGTGGCCACACAGTCCCCCCCATCTCAACTCTAGTTCTTATCCCCCATTTCTTTGGGCTGTGATCCGCCCTCCTGTGCCATGAAGCTTATCTGCTCGGGGGTGATGAGTAGGGCCTAGAGAAGGGTCTGAGGCCTGATGGCAAGGGAAAGCCCAAAGAGCGTCCTTGTCTGCGGAGGTGAGCGGGCCAGAGCAGCAGAGCAGCTTCAAGAAAGAGAGGCTTTTATTCCATGTAGGCAAAGAATACTGGAGAATATGTTGGGATCTCATCACCAGGGTTTTATAAGCTTCAGTTTCTTTCTTCATACCCAGGGTTTCCTCCGAGTCTTACTGCCCATCTAAAGACACAGATGTCAGGGAAAGATTCAGGGTCCATGTGCTGTCTGGGGGACGCCCTTTCCCCCACTCCCACACCTTTACTTATTGGACAGCACTTCTTACCTGTTGAGGACGACAGAGAGGCAACACAAGTGGGAACACGTTTTATTTGCTGCTAAATCTTGTTTACTTTGGAGCATATGTTTCCCTGCGGTCTCACTCATCACAATAATATATAGCTTCCAAGACACAATTTCATGCAGATGCAAGAGAAATTGAACAACCAATTCAGAGATGCTCTGGCCTATCAGTCTTCTGATTAAAGTGCCCTTTCTGAGAGGTAAACACGACCCAATCTCCGAGCCCTGGCACGAACGAACGAACGGCACAACTCGATTGCTACCTTTTTATGGCGGGGCCATGCCTGCCCTCGTTTAAAATTGTTTTGACCTTTGCATGAGATGCATTAAAAAAAAAAAGTTCCACTTTTCTCCAGAATTAGGAAGCCATAATACAAGTAGGAGGGCGAGACTTTCCGTATCTGAATGACACTCCGTGGAATGACCCAGCGAATGCGCCATCATTTCATTCAACCTCTGGCAGGGGCAGCTTTGTGTCCCGAGTCCAGACGCCAGCCCTGTGGAACTCACGCCTCTCCAGTGAGTTCTTGGCAGCACCACTTTGCTATTGTGGGTGGCCCCAATGGCCCCAATGACATCCTGGCTAGGGAAGAAGCTGTCGGAAATCCTCCTCTGTATCAAGCTGCTACTTCTTAAGTGGAAGACACCTAAAAAATATCCTGATCAGAAATGCCCACACTTTTTTAGTTAGGATGAACTTGCTAAGGATTGTGAAATGACTGCTCACTAGCTTATTGAGGACAAGAAAGGAGACTTCAATAGCGAGTATAAGCAGCAATAAATGGACACGAGTGTGTGTTAGTGTGAGAACAGTAATCCAGCCAGCTGGAGAGCACAAACCTGTCCTGAATACAAATATTAACAAACATCTTGATTAAGCCCCACTGGAAGAGCACAGGCCAGAGCAACATGAGATAAATAATACACTGACACTGAGCCCTAGAGCTTCAGTCTGGTAAGAATTTACTCTGTAGTATTATGGCCTGTCACCATCAGGTGTGAAAGAAAACTATCTTCTGCTGTGTACTCTCAGAAGGATTTCACATATGCTCACTTACTTGTTCCAAGATGAGATCAGGGAGGTTTTTTTTTTAAAAGATTCTACGCGAGTCGTGAGAAACAAAGAAACAAAGAAAGATCAGAGGGTGACAATAACCAGTCATCTTATACTCATTAAATCTGAATGAAGGACTCTCCCAAACTACCGCAGTATTGTGCTAAAAAGACAGCAATAAAGGCGAGTTTTTAAAGGAAGGAGAAAGACTCAAAAGATCACTATAAATGTAGATAAGTAATGAACACTGAATTCCTGTCGAGGAATACAAAAAATCATCTCAAGAGGAAAACTCCAATCCAAACTACCAAATGGTTAGCAGAACCAATGAACTGTGCAGTGGGAAATCTGAGCCAGATATTGCCAGGAGGGGGTGCTAGGGAGCAGAAGTGTTTCAGCATTGTCCTTGATTTGAAGATCAGATGATCCTGCTTCCCCTACCAGCACTTTACTAAGTGCTTAGCTTTGTTTCAAGCACTGTACAAACATCTCAGGAAATCTTTTAGAACCATTCTGGGAGGTCTGAAATGATGGATGGGTTTCAAGATGCACCACTTCACATACAGAAAAAAAAATAAAAGAAAAAAGAAGGCTTGTTTGTTTATTATTTATACATCTCTGAACTATGCATTGGATATCTATTCTAACTTTATTATCATCATGTCATCATCATCTATCACCTATCATCTATTCGTTGATTTTTCATGTACATACACTTACCCATTCACCTATGTATATACACTCAGAGATGTCATAACATTTTATAGTAATAAATCTATCATTAATAAAATATATAGCAATACAATTGTAGATCACGAAATCAATCCATTTCTTTAAGTATACCATTAAGTGATGCAGAGTAGATTTTTAATGCTGTCTAACTGTCACCACAGTTCAATGTTGAAAGATTCCCATCACCTCCCAGTTCCTATTTTCAGAGCTGTGAAATAAATGAATAGCTTTACCATGGTTCAAACTTTACATGAGGTAAGGTAAATGCCTAATGGAAGATTTGCTGAAGTTTCAAATGTCAGTTAAACACACTCTATTTTTTCTTTAATGTCTCTTTCCTATTAGTGTTTAATCCTACTGCTCTGTTAATTTGAATTTCTCCATATGGTCTTTCAAATATTGAGTTCATAGTTGGGCACAGTAGCTGTTCCTCATAGATGGATTTGCCCTCTCCCTTATCATTTACTCTGAGATGTAAGGAAGAAAGAAAAACAAGGCCAGCTGGCAGGGGTCTGGCTCTGGAATTTAACACAGGTTTTACAGATAACAGCAAGAACCAATCTTTCCACCACCATGGTCAAACTAGACCCCAAACTTGAGATGTCGTCTAACCCCAAAGGCCATCAAACAGCGCCCTCTTCTGGCTAACATGAGCATATTCCATCTACTCCCTAGCTGTGATCCAGAACCTTCACTTCTGTAAGTCCACACCAGCTGTAGCATCTGTAGTTCCCTTTCCAGCTGTCTGAGACAAGGTGCTCCTCACAGCTGCTTCCTGCCTTGCCCAGCCAGTCTGCACCCTGCCTGACTCCATGGGTGAGATCCTGGTGGTCACGAAGAACTAAATAGTATGCACAAGGACCCGCGCCCTGCACTCCACCGCGCGACCTAGAAGGCGCTGTTTCTTCTGCAGGGTGACTTCCGCAAATTGGGAGAACTGGTCAACTTGTCTGTGATGTGCTCTCTGCCCTCCTCTCACCCATTCATTTTCTTTGGGCTGTGTAAGGGTGGCTCTTCCAATAGCTCTTTGAAATTCGTCTTCTTTTCACACATTGTTTTCAACTTAGGTTTTTCCCTTTTATCAGATTCTCAAACCTTTTTTCCTTCTTTCTACTAAATGTATACTGTTTTTCCATCTACGCTGAAGGCAAGATGTAATCAGGCCAAACACTCTTTTCCTACTTTCCACGTGTGATGGACACTAATGGACTCGTTTTCACTCGAGGATGGCTTGCTGACACAGCCATGGAAGAATGTTCTGTGTCTCACACACCCACAGGAGTGACTCCAGAAGCCCCCGAGGAGGAAGCGCTGTCAGAGGGTCTCCCCCACTCCTGTAAATCCTTAGCTTTAAGAGAACTGCTGAAGTGGCTTCATGGAAATGGAAACATACTTTCTAGAACTTCTGCCCCTTTCACGAAAGTTTTTCTTGTAAACTGCTAAAACCTTTGGAAATCGATTTCTAGCACTGGGCTCTCATTTTATGCTATGAATGACTGTCTTGGGGATGAATCCCTCACTGTGTCTACCCTACATACAATCAATATTTAGAGACACACTACAGGTAACAGGTACAGCACACATGGTTAACAATTCACTTGCTTTATAATTAGTAACACATACTATTTTTTCTTACAATACTAAATAAAATAACTAATTTTTGCTTTCATAAAGAATAACCCCAGAGAGGCCAAGTCAACCAACAATTGCTTACTAAATGGTGGTCCTAGCGGAATACCAAACAATTATAAAGCTTTGAAACCCAAATAAGAAGTTTTAGTGCTAGATTATAATCACCTGACTCCTCTTTGTAGTCATACAAACTCAACAATGAAGTAGATTATAAAAATTATAATGAATCACATGTGGTTAGCATGCATTTTTAATGCATACAACAGATGCATATTATAGAGAATTTATTTTGTGCATTCAGATGACTCCATTAAGATATCTTGGATACAAGCCAATTTGACTGCTTGTGAGAATACAGAGGGTATGATTTAAATTGATTAAAATGAATTGGAATTGGTACTTCTATTTCCTAGAGCTATTAATTGATTGCATGTTAGGTCCATGGACCATGGTGATGCTTTGGGCATTGGGGACTCAATGACTTTCCAGGCACTATCTTTTCTGATGAGGGTTAACTCAAAAGAATGCTACCTGTTCAGGAGCTTCACACCTGTAATCCCAGCTACTCGGAGGCTGAGATCTGAGGATCACGACTCAAAGCTAGATGGGGCAGGAAAGTACATGAGATGCTTATCTCCAATTAACCACCAAAAGAACAGAAGTGGAGCTCTGGCTCAAGTGGTAGAGGGCCAGCTTTGAGCCATTAAAATGAGCGAGAGTGCCTAGGCCTTGAGATCAAGCCCTAGTCCTGGCACAAGCGAATATACAAACAGATGCAGCTCATTTTCAGACTTGCCGTGAAGTGGTTTGCTGGAAGGTGTCTCATGGGTGGTTGGGTCATAGCTACAAGGTATTATGTCATACATTTCCATACTCGTATCCTGTAGGTCTTACTTTACATAGTGCTTTACAGAAGTCTCTTCCTGACTCTCTAGGTTGGGCCAGGTATCCGTCACCTCTCACTGCACTAATGGCACTGTCATCACTGGCTTCCACGGCTCCCTCTCCCGGTTGGACTGCAGACGTGTCAAGCCAGTGGCTATCTAAATCCTGCTCCAGGTGTAACATGAACCTTCTGGTCACGGTCGGCAGGTGCCCACAGGAGAGTTGCATGCTCTAGTCAATGGCAGATACAGAGACTGATCTGTAATATTATTTTATGTTCCCTGATGCACAACTTCTGTGCCTTGGGTGTCATGAAGCATTTATAGGTATGGAATGCATCTCATGTCACAATTTTCTATTTTATCGAATCTGATGCTTGCAAAGAGTTGGCATCCCAGTACCTGCTGTAAGAACGGGCTGAGCTGGGGTAACACTGGCTCAGGACCTTGTGGGTAATTCCTTCCTGGGACAGAACCCAGCCGTCTGGGTAGGAACAGTGCTAATGGTGTAGTAAAGTACTCTTTCCATTAGGTGACTGGCAGGGCCCTATCACCAACAGAAGCAGCCCCACGTCTGTGGGGACCCATGTGTGTAGCTAGCATCAAGACTTCACATGAATAAGCCAGAGGGAAAAGGTGGTGATTTCCCCCTATGCTTGGGAGAAATTTGCAAGAAACCAAACAGTGGGTTCACTATCAGCACAGACTGTCACCTGAAATGTCTTTGTGGCCATCTTAAAAGATAGTGTGTGATGAGAGAGAACAAATACAAGTCTTTAAGCCAGATGGGGCAATATACAAACACCCAGGATCTAAAATAAACTCTATCTAACTGTGTACTATCTCATCTTGTATTATACATGCAGAGTTATGAGGAAGAACTTCACTGATGGATGCATATCATTTATTCATTTATTTTTGCTGGTCCCAGTGTATATAATTTCTTTTTTCTTGTTGGTATGAGAGTTTGAGCTCAGGGCCTTGTGTGTGCTTACGTGGTTGGTCTACTGTATCACTTGAGCCACACCTCCAACCCAGAGTTTTGCTGATTATTTATAAGAGAATAATCTTGAGGACTGGCCTTTGGACTACTGTCTTTCAGACCTCAACCTCCCAAGTAGCCAAGATTACAGGTGTGAGCTACTGTCCCCTGGATCAAAATGTACTTATTTTTGGATAATTACTGTGCGAGATCCTACAGGTACGACTTACCACGTACTTTGTTTCATTTATTTTCCATGACTATTATTGAATGCTGCTTTCTTTTTCTGGAGAAGAAGCCCTAGTACATTAACAAACTTGGTGAGACCAATCATCGACCAAAGAGATCAGACTGGAAGGAATTATTCTTTGCCATGTGCATTATTAAGAAATCTAAGAGGACAATGCTATCTACACTGCAGTGTATCTGAAGCAAAATGGCATTGAGAAAAGTCATCTGATCAGGTTGTATTCTCTGGGATTTAAGTAGCTCCTTGGAGAAAAGTTGATTAGCTTTTTGAAAGGGAACTTCCAAACTTGCATGGCTGTCACCCTGCAGAATCAAGTCACCGTCTCCCCTCTTCTCTTGATCTTATCAGCCCATCATTAAATTGCTATTATACTATCTGCTTTTCAAAGTTTATTTTGTAGCACAGCATGATATTTTTTTCCTTCTCCTTAGCGATCTCATGAGACAACAAATGAACGACTAGAACCTGGCAAATATAATATTTCTGTTGTTTCTCCTTCTTCCATTGAAGTTGTAACCCCGAAAGCATTATAAACAGATGGCTAATCGTTACCGAGTTACAGATTGTTAATAAAGAAACTTGCCTTTTTCTTGGTAACATATGGCTAACAAGATAATCATAGGGCACTTAGAAGGATAATGCCAATCCAAGACTTGTTCTTGAAAGGAAGAGTGTGAGGGTACACTGAGTTCCTTCATCTACGTGCAAGGCTAGAAGCTTGGTACCCTAAGTGATAGAGCCAGTTGGTATATGTATATGAGTTGGTATAGCCATTGGATATCCAGTTATCCATATATCCTTGTGTTTCCATTTCCTTTCATTGCTGTAACCAGCTACCATAATCTGGGTGGCTTTAAACAACAGTTTATTCTCAAATGGTTATGGAGGGTAAAAGTCCCAAATGCTCTCTCTCTCTGAAGATTCTAGAGGGTGATATTTCTTAGTTTCTCTGGCTTTTGGCGGTTGAGAGCCATCATGGGTGCTCCTTGGCTGGCTGATGAATCTCTCAATCCCTTCGTCTGCACAGTAGCATGACCAAATTTCCTTCTTCTGAGGACTCAGTTATTGAAATACAGTTTATGCCAGTTCAGTCAATCTTCTGTTAACTTGATTACCTCTCTGGTTTCTAAATAAGGTCATATTCCAAGTTTCAGGGACATGACACAATTCAACTTATACCACTGGGAGATTGTTCAAAATATCCAATTTCCTTCTTTAAAGGAGCTCTGCTCGTCTGAGGGAACACTGGAAAGCCTCATTTCCCTGTTGGAAGCAGTTTTTGACTATTTTTT
>NW_012267272.1:11906525-11993520 GCF_000151885.1 Dipodomys ordii | reverse complement strand
GAACCCAGGGCCTCAGGCATGCAAGGCAAGCGCTCTACCACTGGGCCACCTTCCCAGCCCGAGTGATAAGTTTTTAATCCCAGCACTATCCACCCGGGCGGATGAGCCCTATGGAGGCTTCTGTGGTCGAGCGGGAGCTCTGCTTATCTTTTTCTTCAATAAACCTTTGACAATTTTTTCTTACTCTGTGTGAACTTATTCGTTGAAACCAGAGACAAAAAGACCTAATCGAGATGCTGAAGTTTTTCTCTTATCCATAGAACGCCTCTTGGCTTTCAAAATCTCACCATTTTCATTTTAGATCAGTTTACTATTTTATTGCCTATGGAAATTAATGTGTTCTTTCTCAGAATGAAACGGAGGCAATTCTTCTCTGCCCAAACCCCATCTTCTAAGAGGAAGTACATTTTATATTATGAATGGTAAACGGAAGAATCAGCCAGAAAAATGATGCTATTGATCCGGAGGTAAGGAGACAAGGAACCGGCATGCCAACATCCCGCCCAGCGTGGGAAATTGGTCCAAACTGCTTTTGATTTTTCCACTGGTGCCAAGCTGGAATTGTGCTGTCTGAATATCAAATGTCATTTTAAAAACAGCGAGACAGTTCTTCCATAAGATGATTTTAGGTTCTCTTAAAGTTGCTTCCAGAGTCTCACCAGTCTTCTACTCTTAAGGCAAACTGTTCAACTTTCAAGCATAAACATATGCGATGATATCAAGTTAAAATGTACAGGCTGCCAGTGTGTTGAGCCTGATATCAGGCAGATATTTGATCAGTGCAAGTCTGAATACGTGATACAAAAAGAGAAATATTCCAAGATGTAAGATTTGTTTTATACACAAACCTACAGGTAATATAGTCTATTAAATTTCATGGCAAAGACAATTCACTTAGAAAATAATCATATCAGAGTTCAGATTATGGAGCAATTGTGCAAAGCTTGGTTCTTGTGTTGTACAAAGTAAATAGCCGCTCAATGCCCTTTGATTGTACTGTATTAGAATTTGCAAAAATTCATAAAAGGCTTGGGTTGAAAATGTAATTAAGACTTGCCAGGGGAATAAATACACAGGGTTTAAAAGCAGTCGTTGATCTGTACAGAAAAAAGCTATTGTTAAGGACTTAATGCACATTACATTGTGTTAATGCATCAAGGTGACGTCTATATGTTTTAGAATTGGCCATGTTTTAGTAATGGCTCTAGCCCGAGTTTTGTCTTAAACGTTGAGTTGAATGCAACAAACATTTACTTCTTCGAAAATAGCACTTTGCATTTCCTAATTCAGACATGCCACCTCTCCAATGAATCTTCATGAGAGTATTATGATTGGATCTAGATGGAGAATGACAGGGCTCCTTAAGTACCTCAGACAAAAAGTGACTCTGGGAGACAAAGCCTGGAAGGAGAGGGAGGGTGTAGCAGGCTTGCTGCCATCTGTGGCTCATAAAGGCGCTTTAATGACAAGTGCTTTCTTCCTGGAGAATTTAAAGGTGACTCGCGAAGCGCAATGCCTCTCCATCAATGAGCCATCATTTCATTTCTCTCTAGTTTGTCTTGAGCTTTGGGTTAAAGAAGTAAAGGCAGATGGCAGAGGAAAAGAAAACTAAAAGCTGAGAAAGAATGACAGCAGAGACTCTGATTCCTATAACAACACCCCCAGATGTGGAGGTTTAATAATAATAATAATAATAAATTGCTCCTATAAGAGCCAGGGAGACCTCCAACTGAATGACAAACAATCAATAGAGGACAACACTGAAATGATGGAAACCTTAGAATGACCTGGGAGAGAATTTAAAGCAGTTGTTCTTAAAAAGAATGCTTCAATGAGCAACAACAAACACGACTGTAAAAATAAATGGAAATAGAAAATCTCTGAGGAAGACAAAGTGACCCACCAGGAAACTCTTCGTATTTGCTCCTCAGTCTCAGCATTGGAACGCTAAAATGTTAAGTTCAATGTATTTGAAAGTGTAGCTGGGCATCAATTCTAATAATTCTAGAGAAAGATGTGCAGATGTGGGTTTTATGTTATGTAATCATTCTGCTCAATAACAGAGTAAGAAAAACCCTAATTCTTTTTTTTTTAATATTACAGAACATTTCTCGTTCCCATCTCCTTTACAACTTGCTTTGTCAAGGGGAAGAATGAAACTCCTAAATAGGAACAAGAGAGAAACTCTTACACAGGAATAGTAATTCTGTGGGGATGGAAGAGTAATTTCTCTGGTATGCTAATTAACTAATTAACTCACTAATTAAAGGAGTAGAAAGTTCATCAGAGGGAAGATGACCTGGAAACCATCTTGAGTTTGCACACACACGCAGCTCCTCACTCCAGAATTCTCAAAGAGGTTAAGGGCTAAAAACTAAGATTGCAACACACTTTCCCCAGAAGCTCTATTTTGTCTGACCCCGGGGCATGATAAGGCATTCTTGTACTATCTTCATTTGTGCTGGGCTACTACCAGAAAATTACAGTGATTGATCTTTTTAATGTTAAGGATAAATTTCCAGTAAAAGGTCAAAATTGTTCTCTGTGTGATCCCTTAAAAAGTCAGAGAAACCATTTATTATTTTCTGAAGGGCTATGTCAGAAGGTGTTTGAAAATGGAAACATTCCCTCGTGCTTTCCGAAGGGTTGATCTAGAATGGTCTTAAAAACATAGTGTATTTCCAGAAAACAAACTGTGCCCAGTGATAGGTCATAATTAAATGCCACTATAGACCAAACCATCTTGTCAGTTTGATGGCAAAGTCTTACCTAGTCTTCTATTTTTGTTTTTGTTTGGGTACATTTTTATCTGCTTGTCTGTTTTACTGCCAAATCATGCCTATGGATTGAACAGATTCAAGCAAAAGCAGTGAGTCACTTGCCTTCTTGACAATTGAATAGGACCTAGCTGATGGACAAGGGCAAGCTGACCCACAGCCTTGCTCACAGGTATGCGGGGCTGGAAAATAGCATGCTCTGGAATTCCTCACAGTGATGGATTAGCCAGAGAGGTAGAGCTTTCGGGCTGTGTCTATTGTATAATCAGCTGTCACAAACCCTCATGAAGATAAAAATTGTAACTCACCCTGATTTCTCTGGCCTATCCTGATAATGCTGAGTAGGTATTTAGTTAATGACAAGATACACTGTCTCAAAAAGGGACAGTCAGAAATACCATCTCGGAGTCCGAGATTGTTCAGTGAACAAAGAAGTTGGAGCAAAACACACAAAAACAGATTTTGTATGAAAAGTCTGCATTCTTAAGCGTTACCTCAAAGATGATTAATATGTTATTTTCCCCCTATAAACAATGAGGCTGAGAAATCAAATTACTCAATCTGTTGGTATATTAACATTCATAATTGTGTGTATTGAAACACATGGTCATTTACTTGATGAAAATGTAATATTGGCTTTGAGATATTTTCATCTGTGCAGATTGTTGTAATGTTATTACTATATTATGCTAATGGTCACTTTAGAAAAATGGAAGTTATAAAATGGCAGCTGAATGTTGCTGTTTTATGCTATTTTTTCCAGCAGAATCTCAGCGATCTATTAAATCAATCATATTTACTATACTTCCAGGAGAAATTTTACTGAACAATTATCATCCTGATTTAATATACTATTCCAAGGACTTAGCTGAGTCTGGCATGATGGATGTGATTCCCAGACCCTCACAGGAAGATAGGAAGGCTCTTTTGACTCTGATTGCACTGTGTGTGAAATACAAACAAAATTACCATTCCTTGTGGATGTGCAACAAGTATGGTTATTCATTAAAGGCTTGGTCTTTTGTGTGTGAATTATGACCTTTAAATTCTATGAATTTTCATTCCTTCAGCTTTCTCGCTACTTCTGTAATTTGGAGCTGTTTGGGGGAAATTAAAATAATCAGTTATGTTTCTTACCATTAAATAAACTTTGCCGTCTTGGTGCCTTTTGGAATCTAGTAAGCCATGTTTTTGAGCAGGAAAATTATTTTGTATGGAACTCTTATAGGTACTATTCTATAGTTCCTATAACTTCTCTAGCATGGAAATTGTTTTAAAATTGCGAACAACCCATTTAAATTTAATTAATTAATTTTTTAAATTTTATTTTAACTGGTGTTTGATGTCCGCCCTGGCAGGAAAGTCCGTGAGATTCTTTTTTATTTTTTTAGAAGTGTGGCTTAAGTGATAGTTCTAGTTTTTTTCTTAATATATGTTTTATTGTAAAGATACTGTACAAAAGGGTTACAGTTACATGAGTAAGGTAATGAGTACACTTCCTATTGAGCATTGTTACCCCCTCCCTTGTTTATCCCCTACCCTTCCTTCCCTTCCCTTCCCACCTCCCCAACTCCTCTCTCTCCCCCCACCCCCTCTCCCCCCACACACCTGAAGTTGTAAAGTTCATTTTCAACATAGTGTCTTATACATCTCTTTGTTACAATAGGTCAACCTGTATTCTTATTTATGCATTTCGTTTTTTCCCTTCCCCTCCCCAAATTAGAAAAATGTATCTACAAGATGCAGGGCACCGACATCAAATACAGTGGAAACAGGGATTATACCATGGGCGAGGAACAAACCAAAAAAACAACAACAGCAACAAAAAACAAATAGTAGATTATGTTAGAAACAATAGCAAGAAAGAAAAAACCACTTGTGACCCTAACTTGGGGTTCATTTTGCTTAGCATCATCTTATATGGTCATATATACATAGCTTTTGACCTTTTCTGCTTGTCCTAGATGTATACTAGTTATTGCATATAAAGGAAACCATGGGACCTATGTTTCTTTGGGCCTGGTTTACTTCACTTAATAATATTTTTTCCAAGTCTTTCCATTTCCTAACAAATGGGGCAATCTCATTCTTTCTGATGGAGGCATGGAATTCCATTATATATCCATCCATATATATACATTTTCTTGATCCTTTAATCTACTGAGGGGCATCTGAGTTGGTTCCATATCTTAGTTATGGTGAATAATGCTGCAATAAATATAGTTGTGCTGGTAGCCCTAGTATGGCCTTGTTTGTGATTGTGTGGGTAAATGCCCAAAAGTGGGATTGCTGGGTCATAGGGGAGCTCTATGTGGAGTCTTTTGAGCAACCTCCATACTGCTTTCCAAAGTGGTTGAACAAGTTTACACTCCCACCAAAAATGCAGTAGGGTTCCCTTTTGGCCACATCCCCTCCAGCATCTGCTATTATTAGATTTCTTGATTATAGCCATTCTAACTGGGGTGAGGTGGAATCTTAATGTTGTTTAGATTTGCATTTCTCTTATGGCTAGAGAAGTTGAGCATTTCTTCATGTGTCTATTGGCCATTCTTATTTCCTCTGAGTCTGTGAGATTCTTATCTCCAATAAACTACTAGCTGTGAGTGGCGCTGTGGCTTGAGCAAAAGAAGCTCATGGATAGTGCCCAGGCCAGGAGTTCAAGCCCCAGGACCATCACCCCCATAAAAAATGCTAAAATCCATCTCTTCCCCTCATTAGCACAACTAAGTAGATTCATAGCAGTTACTAAATTAAAATAACCTTACTATTAAGATCACATAGTAAAAATAAGTACAATATTATGTGTTATCACAGAGGGGCATGTACTATCAACCATGCAACTGTAGTTATAAGAGAGTAATTGCTTGTGGCTATATTCATCTTCATGATTGCCAGTTTGACATTTCCTAGACACATGACCTCTGACCAATGATTGCTCCTGGATGTGAACATACTTATTTCCCAAATGGGAATAACCATATACCTACTTCTCACGATTGTAAAAAATATTAGGCATATAAAATACCAAGAACATGTGAAGTGAAAAAACCCACAAAGGTTTCTGTTTAGTAACAACAAAGAATTAATGATGAATTTACCCAGAATTTACCCAATATGACCAATACAACCAATATATTATAATGTTTAATTTTGGAATTACCATTGAGTTTGTGATTTTTATCTGTTCAATGTATGAGGCCTTAGTGATTTTAACAATTGGTGACTTCTTATGAGAAAGTACACATCATTATGTGGATTTCTAATATTTTTGTTGTCAAAAATATGTAATTTGTCAGTGTGCAAAAATTCCCTTTGCACCTCATTTTTATATATACATTATTATTTTGTATTCCTCAACATTTCAGATGCATTGAGCTGTTCTTGCTAAGATTCATAGGATTTCTTTTTTTCTTTTCTTTTTTGTCGGTTGTGGGGCTTGAACTCTGGGCATGGGCGCTGTCCCTGCACTCTTCAGCTCAAGGCGAGTGCTCTACCGCTTGAGCCACAGCACCACTTCTGGTTTTCTAGTGGTTTATTGGAGATAAGAGTTTCACGGGCTTTCCTGCCTGGGCTGGCTTTGAACCAGGATCCTCAGATCTCAGCCTCCTGAGTAGCTAGGGTTTTAGGCATGAACCACTGGCACCCGTTGATTTGTAGGATTTCTATTTGCAGGTGGTCAGGCCCACCCTTGTCAAAACCCAGATGACCCACTGGGTTTCAGCCTCACTGTGTAAGCCACAAGGAAAAGGAGACACCGGGAATAACTGTGACACAGAAAACATAGCTTCTTAGAAAGACAGAGTCTAAGGAAGTTATGCTTTGCTCAAATCCTTAATGACTGACACCGGTGTCTCTCTTCTTTCCCTCACTGTGGACGCTAGTGACATTTATCTGGCCAATTGTCACACGAAGGCCTTGCCGTATATACCGACAAAGGGTTGAATGAAAACAGTAGTTCTGCCAAATATAAGATTGCCTGACTAGTGGCCATTGCTTCTCTCTGTACTATCAAATATCTAGCTCTTTTAAAACAGCCAAAGTACAACTCCCCCCACCTCTGTTATCATTATATAGACTCAGAGTCAAGCAAAGAAATGAGACAATTTTCTGGACAATCAGGCAACAAAATTGGCCTCAATCCTTCAATTTACCTCGTGGCCTCACTTCTCTACATGTTGCTCAGTAGTAGGGGCATTTGCGGAGCTCTTCTGCTTTACTGATTACTTTTATAACTAGTTTTATTTTTGACAATTTGCTCAAGTAATCTTTGCTGCAGGTCTAATTGAATTTGAAGCCTTAGGTAACACAATTTTTATTTATTATACTATGAGTTCACTTAGATTATGCTTTAAAAAGTTGTACAGGTAATTTTTATGAGTTGAAATTTTCAATAATTTCTTTCATCATCATGGGGTTTAACTTCCACCCAGATATTGGTGAACATTTATAATACTACTTTCTGATTACTCAAGCCAAGAATCAGGAGGCCATCCTGGACAAAGCCCTAGAGATTTAGAATCTATGTCCTTATGTCCTCTCTTCCTTTCTAATCCCCACTTATTATGGCTATCTAGATTCCATCCCACTCACCCAGATTCGTTCTGATCTCCAGTTAATTCATCCTTCTCACTAAGACCAGAAAGATTTTCCTAACCACAAGTTGGCTCCTCCTCCATGCTTTTGGAATGAAGTTCCAAATCCCTAGTTTAACACACATCACTCTGAGTACAACAGTATGAGTACAGCTCATCACTTACTTCTCCATCTTCTCAGAGAGCCACAGAAAGCTGTGGATGGACCTTGCAGATCTGACCCATGTCCCTAGGTGGACCCGTGGACTGCACAGACACGACCCACATCTCCACATGGACACGTGGACCATCCAGACAGGATTCAGCTCTCCACCCAGAGCTGTGGACTGTGCAGACATGATCTGCGCAGAGACCATGGCCAGAGGCTGTAGTTGGGGTGATGGTGCCCTCCTGGGACATGGCACAAAGGCAGGTGGCATTTATTTTCTCATAGTAACTGATTAAAGCTTTTCAAAATACACCACAGACCCCAACAGCACAGAATGAGCCTATCTAAAACAGTAAAGATGAGAAACTTTCCTGGATGAGTCTTCACTTTCCCACTTTCTCTTATTCTCCATCAGGAGTCAGCTCAAGAGCTCCGGGCTCTGGGCATGTCCTTTGTCAACTCCTTCTCCGACTGGGGTTCCCTCCTCACGCCTTCTCCCCACCAGGTAGACTCCACTCATACTGAAACCACAGGACCATGCTTCTTTTCTTCTCTTTCCCCTCTAAGTCTCTGGAATAGAATCTTTGTAATAGATGACCAATACATATTGCTTACAGAAGTGGTAAAGATAATTACGGTGTACCAGCCTGTTCACAAAGTATAGGGCAAGGTGGCAGGGTGGCATAGGACCCAGTGCCCTCCAGCTGTGCTTACTTGCTTACAAAATGCCTTCAGGTCAGAGTAGAATGTTCACTTATTTAGGAATTCACAGGAGAAGAATCAAGACCCTGCTACAATAAATTAATCTTGGAGTTAAGGCTGCATGCTGATTATCCTATAATTTTCATTTTACACCTTGAAGACAGGACAGATTTAAGGGTGAATAATGGATCACAGATCTATCCAGTATATATGCCCAGTGTCAGGTGAATCTGGGAATATCTTGATTAGTGAAAGATCCTGGCTTGCCCACAGGGGCCTCTAGTCCCTCAGGAGAGACAGACAAGCAATCTAGTAATATCATGATCACAGAACTCCAAGCAGCCATGGCCATGGAAGAGAAGGGAAGAATGCTAGGAGGGGCCACAGTGCATCTATCAGAGAAGCAGGGACTCCCCAGTGAGCAGGGCTTGTAGAACTGAATACAGACCACGATAAAGGCCCTGAGAGAAGACCAGTGTGGTGGAAGGGGAAGGCTGGGGGAAGGGGGCTGGGAGGTGGGAGGCTTTTGGCATAATGATAAATGTTTAAAAGCTGTTTAGGACTGAAGCACTAAAAGGAGTCCATACCTATATAAGGCTTTCCTCACCCAAACCTCTCCTGGCGTCATTTGAGGTGGATTTTGCTAAAATAAATAAAATAACCATTGGCATGGTACAATTCCTTCCTGGACTGCTGTTAGACTTCTGACTCTGTTGTAACAAATGACCACAGACTCGATGGCACAAAGCAATGACATTTATTCTCTTAGTTCCAAGGCTGGGAATCAAGCTTTATGGCTCTCCCTCTTTGGAAGCTCTAAGGACATTCTGGATGCTTCTGGAATGGCTTGTGGCATTCTCTGGCTGTTGTAACAGAACTTCAATTATTTCTCCCCCTCCCTTGATATAGGTCATTACACAGCCTTTTCAGTGTCTCAAAATTTCCCCTTCTTCTTCCTATAGCAAGTCTATGAGGATCTCATGTAGACCTCCTAAACCTGTCATGTCTTCAAAGACCCCATTTTCAAAGCTGGTCACGTTCACGAAATACCACGGTTTTAACTTGTGTGTGTGTGTAGGTATATATATATATATATATATACACATGTATGTATGTATATAAGCCAGTACAATAATTTTTTATACTGAATTATAGTAAAAAGCAGCACTTTCTGTGTACATATGGGTTAACACTATTCATCAGCTCTACTGCTGCTGAAATAAGCTAAAGAGGTCACCCACCAACAATAGATTTTTTTAATTAGCCAAGGTTTGGTGTAACTATTCATAGGTACAAATTGAAAAGAGAGTATGAAGACTAGTATATTTATTTACCAAAACCAAAACCAAAACAAAACAACCAAAAGACAACCCACTCAGAATATCTGCTATGTAATTTAACAGAATCCTAGGTTTTCTGCAGAGAGTTCATTCTTTCTTCCTCTCCCTTGGGTCAGAAGTCACACACTTACTAAATTTTCCTGGAGCTTAATGAGGCCCTCCAAAGGTGGGAGGCGGATGCATTCAGTCAATGTAGGTGCTGATGAACGCCCAAGAAAGCACCAATCAGGCAGTGCACCAAAGGTAATGAAACAATTGAAAAGGAGACATACAGAGAGAAGAAAGACAGCTATTAAGACAAAGGTGAATTCTGGTGGAATGATGAGGTTTACAACTCTCCATGCATTTTCAGATGGCTACCTTCATGGATTTCCCAACACAAAACACATCACCGTCAAGTAGAAACAGAGAAACAAACACGCAAACAAAACCAGCAAGAGTCCCTTTATATACGAGATCCTGCCCTGGAGTGTGTGTGTGGGAAGGTGAGGGGGTGGGTGGGTAAGATGTAGCCAGGAGCAGGAATTTGTTCCACGTAGTTCTGAATGGAAATCGCTTTTAAAGCAGTTCTGGAAAAAGTGAGCTGAGTTTCCAAACATGTAACATGTGCCCTGCAAAGCTTGCTTTGTGGAGCTTTGACCAGCAAGCCAGTATTGTTGCACCACAAGGGGGCGCCCGGATTGCTGTTCCCACCAGGGGGAAGGGACACGCGGGCCAGAAGACCAGCTAGGCGATGGGATTTGCAGCTCAAGTGGCCTGTAAGGGGGAAATGAAGGTCTCTGATCTTCTGATCTCCTCTGAAGCATCTTTCAGATGTCCACTTTCTTCTCCCTGACTTCTGTTTGTCATCATGCTGTCCCTGCCTCCTGCTCTCCTGTGCCTCTGTTTCACTCAGCAGCTTCAAAGCTGGAGTGCCAGATATTCGGCTCCTTCGTGTTTTACAGGAAAGCTTTTTATTGGATATGGTAGCGCATATCTACAATTCCACGGGCATAGGGAGAAGATCTCATTCCAGGCTGGCCCTGGACAAAAAGCACGAGATTTCTGAAAACTAAAGTATTCAAATTTTTTTCTTTCATGCCATTATTTCTAACATATTTATAGGATTATTTCTTTGTTGCTTTGTATGTCCCTCCCCCACAGTATAACCCCTGCTTTCTCTGTATTTGATGTTGGTATAATTTGTGGAGGGGAAGGGAAAAAAACAAATCGTTTAACTAAGGATACAGGTGGACCCACTGCAACAATGAGATGCACAAGTCGTTATCAAAACGAACTTTACAACTTTGGTGGGTGTGTGTGTGGAGGATTGGGTAGGGGAGGATGGGAAGGGGAAACAAAGGAGGAGGCAACAATGCTTGATAAGAAATGTACTCATTATCTTGCCCATGTAATTATGACCCCTCTGTACAGTATTTTCACAATAAAAAAAAGAAAAATGGGGCTAGGAAATGGCTCAAGTGATAGAGCACCTGCCTAGCAAGTGCCTGGACCTGAATTCAAGCCCTAGTACTTCTCCCAAAAGGGAAAATAGAGTTTCTTGTATAAGATTATCTTTAGTGCTCCAGAATTGATAAAATTGTAGTTTGTTAAAATAGGTCTTCCTTACACTAAAATAGGCCTTTGTGCAATTATAAATGCTATCACTTAAAGTCAGTTTGTGACTGACATTTGAAGACTAATATCTATAATGTATAACCTTAATTCACATTTATGCTACCAGGCATAGTTGTACCAGAAGAGGCCACACACTCTTACGCTGAATAAGACTTCTTCAATCTTTTCAAAGGCTCCAAGATTCTCATGATATCTATGCACCAGCAGCAATGCTATGGTAATGCAATTGGTAACATTTTGTCTTAAAATTTTGCAGAAGAGGAAGTTCACTGCTGTCAGGGGATATGCTTTCATCTCTTGTGTGTCTCCTAGAAAATTGGGTTTTGATAAGCTATTCATCACTGGTACCTGCTCCTTGAACATTTGGCTGAGCAGAAAACATAGCCTAGCAGCCAACAGGAGCTTGCTAATGTGAGGCAATGTCGTGGGGAAGGAAGTAACACTCCGGGAGCATGGCGCCTCGCAGATGGGCCACCATCTGTTGCTTTCACTTAGTTTTTTTTTTTTTCCTTCCCTCCAACCAATTATGTGGTCTGCCCAATGCCTGGCAAATAGTAGATGATCAATTAATGACAACTCTCTTCTACTTCCCACTCTTGCTCTAAAGTTACAGCAAGAAAAATGTTGGGACTGGAATGTTTTTGTTTTTTTAACAGCTTCTCTACTGTTCTAAAGAAAGTAGGTACAATGAACTGAATGCTCGAGTTGCCACCAAATGCCTGTGTTGAAATCTTGCTGAAGCATTTGGAGATTGGACACTAAGGAAATTATTCATGTAGGTCTAACGCCTTTTTAGAGATTTCAGAGAACATTTGGTCCCTTATGCTGTTTGGGGACTCAATTAGAAGGTGATTCACCTATGAATCTGAAAACTAACTATACCAGAAATCAAATCTGCCAGCATCTGGATCTTAGACTTCTCACCTTCTTGGACTGTGAGAGATAATTTTCTGCTCTTCATCTAGCACATAGTTGATGATGATGATTTTTATTTTAGCAATTGAAATAGACAAAGATGGTGGCTCTTCCAATCAGCCAGAATATCACATTCACCTATTTGTTGAGTAAGTGGGGGCAGAATCCACCAGGATGTTATGTAGTTTAGAATGGTTCATGGGACCTTTTGGGTATAGAGATCATTTCTAGATCAATATGGCCTCAGGATAATGAGAGTAGAGATGAGATTTCATATGAGGGATTTTCCAGAGCCCTGGGTGGGACCTTGAGGCCCAGGTGGTTACCATAGCTGCTCCCTACTTTCCACAGGACTCCAGGTCTCCTTCCAACCATCAAAGATCTATTCTGTTACTATCACTCCAACCATCATAGATCTATTCTGTTATTATCATTCCAACCATGGTAACTCTGTTACTATCATTCCAACTATTGTAGATCTATTTTGTTATCATCATTCCAACCATTGTAGATCTATTCTGTTAGCATTCCAACCATCATAGATCTGTTATCATCATTCCAACCACTATAGATCTAGGCTGTTATTATCTTTCCAACCATCACAGATCTATTATGCTATCATCATTCTACCTATCATAGATCTATTTTGTCATCATTCTAACCATCATAGATCTATTCTGCCACCATTCCAACTATTACAGGTCTAGTCTGTTATTGTAAAAAGGTCCTTAGGATTCCTGCAAACAGCCCGTTCTCTTCTTTTATTTCTCTTGTGAGCCCATGACACTGGAAGAGTATTGTCAGGATTTACAAGAGCTCTTTGGTGAGACAGACAAATTTCACTCCTGACTCTGCTTCCTACAGTCATAGGACCTATCGCTTTACTCAGCACTTCAGCATCTCCATTTCTATGAGGGGAAAACTATTTTCCATGTAGGAAGTTGGAGAGGATGGAAAGAGATATGTATGTGAAGTGCTTGGCACGGAGTGAGCACTAAATAAAGAGAGCGACAATTATCATTGACAGACATGACATTTTAAGACTCATAATTCAGCATCATTAGCTCATCTGTCTTATTGACACTTAATCAAGAATGCTTCTAAAGTGTGAGCCCATATTAATGTCCCAGTAATTTAGTTGTCTACTTCAGCTCATTTTCTTTAACCCAACGGAAGCTCAGGCCTGTGGCATGATTGATTTTTCCAGAATGATTCTGCATGTTCTACACAGGGTCTGTCCATCTGTTGCTCAACTCCATCTGTTCTTACCTCCAGATGATCCAATTGCATATCCAGTTGGTACAGGGCCACCTGATAAAAAACCCTCCATTATGTTTTGATGTCCTGAAGAAACCTTGAGAAAAATTCAGCATAGAGATTTCACACACTTAGATACACTAAAGCCTCGGTAAATTATTTTAGGGACAGGGGAACTGGCCATATGCTTGTATTCTTGCTTGTGAAATTAGATCTTAGGAAATTCATCTTAGAAAATAATAATAAAGCCTGGTGCCTCTCAGAGTGCTGAGTATAGGCAGACGCAGTCCATAGGGACTGAGTTATTGGCATGGTACTGTTACAAGGAAGCATACTGTAGATGCACAGAAGGAGCTGAGTACTACAGATGCGTCAATTCCTGTCAGGCAGGAATCACTTTAAAAAATTATTATACCAGCTGGGTGCCACCTATAATCTTAGCTATTCAGGCAGCTGAGATCTGAGGATAGTCATTCAAACCCAGACCAGACAGGAAAGTCTACGAGACTCTAGTCTCTAATTAACTATCAAAAAAAAAAAAAGATCTGAAAATGGAGCTGTAGCTCAAAGAGTAAGTAGAGTGCTAGTCTTGAGTGAAAGAGCTAAGGAACTGTGCCCAGGTCCTGAGTTCAAGCCCCAGGATCAGCTCAAGTAAACAAAAAAATGAAAACACAAGACACCTAGAACGTGTAGAGAAACTGGGACATTTAAGGTTTTAATTACACTTGCGAGGACTATGGCTTGGCTGGCGTTCCCAGGGGCTGCCGCAGCAGCGTTTTCAAGTCTGGGGGTGCTTTGCTGAGTGGTAGGGTGTCCTGTCACCATGATGCAGCCAGCATCACCCAACTGAGGATTCACTCCTGACTCATAACATGCCAGCTGTGGTGAGACACACTTTAATCACCATCCTGTATTTCATCAAATTAAGATGCTATTAATTATATGATGCCCCTTCACGTCATATGGCACTGCCAATATTACAAATAGGAGACCAAAGCTCAGAGATTTGAAATGTAATCACCCAACCCAACCTATCTAGGTAGTACACACTTGAACCCAGTTTTCTCTGTTCCCTAAAACTTGGATTAACTTTGAGCTTCAGTGGCCTGGCCCTGAAGGATTTATTCTTTATACTGGAAACAAGTTCACTACGCTCATCCATGTTTCCTTCCCTATTTGCTTTCTCTCTTCATTAGTGATCTAAGCCCCAAAATATTTTTTCCCCAAATCAAATTCTATCTTCTCCCTTGTGAGAATTACCTGAAAGTCTAGCTCATGTCAGAAATGAGAAGACTAGGAAAAAAGAATACTCTGAGGAAATCGTACCCACTTTCTTACTAGGTAGGGTTCTATTATTACCCACCTATGCTTTATCTTTAATTAATAATGAGCTTAGCGAACGGAGTATGGCCTAGAGGATATTGGTCAGAAACTTCCCCTGTCTTTTCTAATTCATTTTATTTTCACCTCCTTAGGGTATGTGGGGAGATTGTAGCATGTAGCAGCCGTCTATTTCTTTTCTCAGTGAATCTAAGATCCATAAACTTCAAACCCAAAGCCTGGGGAGAAAAGCGTTTCCAAAGATGAATAACACATTTCAATCATTTTACAGTCATTTCCTCTCTTTCTGTCATCAAATATACAGGGCAGCACCTGAGAAGTTTTATGGTCCAATTTGTTTGGAGTAAATGATCCATTCTATTTACAGTGAAAAATACTTTTTTTTTCCCCAGTCTTCATTGAGCATGTACTCTGAGGCAGAGTTCATACTGAGCACCATACAATTGTGTATATGGGTGCTGGTACTGGTGCTTGAACTCAAGGTCTTAGGCTCTTGTTTAGCTTTTTTTCTACTCAAGGCTGGTGCTCTACCACTTGAATCACACCTCCACTTTCAGTATTTTGATGGTTAATTGGACATAAGAGTCTCATGAACTTTTCTGCCTGGGCTGGCTTTGAAGTGTGGTCTTCAGATCTCAGCTTCCTGAGGAGCTGCGAGTACAGGTGCCAGCCACCAGCTCCTGCTAGCATTCTGTGTTTAATATATAAATTTTACAGCACTGTTCAGGAGATTCTTGAAACTAAGTAGATTGCCAAAGACAGAAGAGGTGGAAGGCCTGACACTCTGGGAGAAGTTGGGTTGATTCAGAAACTTTACTTCATCTATTTCCTCACTAAGGATGAAGCAAACACAAATCTTGACAGTAGGATATTTTTCATTGCCAGTTGTTAATTACTGAAGTTACGATCAGCAAGGAATTCAACCCTTACACATTATTCAGTTTTTCCTCAAAAGCTATCTCCACTTACTGGGTTTCTTTTATATTTCTGGGTGAGACTTCCAAGGATCTACTCTATGGGAAATTCTGCCCATTTTCACAATATGGATATTAGAAATGTACGCATCTAGACCTTTTACTTTGGAAACTCATTCCAGGAAATTTCTATTCACTCTAGAGTTCTCTGCTGAAGCAATGCATTGCTTTTACCCATCAGTGCTTTGGGTTTAAGTCTCAAGGACTTTTTTTGCTAATGCATTAGGAAAAACAGCTTAGAACACGAACAAATATCTTTCTCAGAGTCATCAGCTTTGAATTCATTATGCCTGTGAATTCACTTACACAGCATATGTGTGGCTTGTTACTTCCCATTCTCTGGCCAATATTAAACTTTAAGTGAAAATTCTTGATCACAACAAAATTGATCAGATGTAAGGGAATGTTTAAGTTAAAATAGTATCAAACACAACAGAGAATTCTAGGATCGTTCCAGTTAAATGATTGTGGATCCTGAGTTCTGGGTAAATTATAAGATTATGTAACATTTACAAATTTTAAGTCTTTATTGAAATACAGTAAAATTCCTTTTGATTGTTTCTGGTACCAGAAAGCATAGGCGAATACCTAATTCATTCTTTTATGTTATATTAAACAATTCCTAGTCTTATTGGCTTTGATAGTTCTCTAAATTTGTACTGGACTGGCACAACGCTGTTTGCAGAACTCTTATCTCAGCTTATCGACCTTTGATGACCTCTCTTGGCTGGCTCATCAGAGAATACCTACAACCCTTCAGCATGGTGTGAATTACTCCTTTCAACCCGGCTCTGATGCTGGGTTGCTAATTTGGATGGCTAGAGAAGCACCTAGAATGCCAGTGATGGCATTTCCAGAGAGGATTAACTAAGGGCCAGAGGCTCACACCCTGAGTGTAGATGGCATCACTGTGTAGGCTGGGAACGCAGAGCAATCCTCAGGGGGTAAAGGGAGAAAGCCTGTACGCGCAGACATTGCCTCTGCTCTGCCTCCTGCGGTGGGAGCGCCCTTTGAAATGGTCTCTCACATGTTTGACAAAAAGGATCACACTGGCCTCCACTGGCCTCCGGGTTCTTCTTGGTCCTTGGTCTCTCCCCGCCCCGCCCCGCCCTGCCCCCTCTAAGACTCCTCTACCAATACACGAACTGAAATAAGTATAACCAGCTCCAACTTCCATGTCAACGTTTGCCTTTCCTAGACCTCATTTTCCTATTTTATATCCCTGGTTCAGTACCCACTTCAATATGAACTCTCTAGAAGGCTTGTCTTACTCAACCCAGCCCAGGGATATCACTGATGCTCAGACTTTCCGAGTGCCCTGACTCCACTGTTGAGCTCATCGCTTCATGATCTTCATCTTTTCTCTTGATCTGCATATATACGTATTATCTCTTCAGCTTGTGAAGTATACCATGCTCATGTTTGTCCACAGTGAGTACCTGGTGTCCAGCACCCACTATATCCCCGCTAAAATCTTGTATCTTTATAATGTATAAATTACATTCTATTAAAGACTACCAGTATTACATTTCAGAGTTTTCTAAGTGATACGAATCTAGTCAATTCTCCCCAAACATACTTTTGCAAATTATGCAATATTATATTCATAGTTTGATTATGAACTTTAAGTTTTACCCAACCACATCAATTTAAGTTGTGAATTAAAGTGTTAGATGCAATTAATATAAAACACATTGCATCTGAGTAGAATGGAAGGACTTGTCTCAATAAATTGTTGGGTCAATATTCTATTAGCAACTAACCAATGCTTCTGAGAGCCCTCACGGAAGCCCCGCTGAGGATATCTATAAACTGCATAAACACAAACAGAAAAATACACATAAACTGGTCTCTTTCAATTTTCTTTTAACGACTGAGCATGTGAAGTTGAAAAGAGTTATTTTTGTTTTGAAGGATAAAGATAAATAGCGATTGAATGCCAATATCTTAACACATTTTAAGAAAGGAAAAAATTAGGTTCGGAAAATAACAGATTGTGTTTAAGTTGTATTTCCCTCTCAGATCAATCTGTAGAAAGTTAGTTTTCCACTATGTTGTGGAAATCTGAGGATGAAAGGACTGTAGTTTGAGGCCGGCCTGGGAAGGAAAAGGTCATAGAGTCCATTTCAACCCATAGCAGGGTATAGTGAACAGACTTGTCATCTTGTAGGAAGCTAAGATTGAGAGGATCATAACTCTAGAGCTGCCTGGGCAGAAGAGTCCGTGATACTGCGCTTTCGCTAGGGGTAGCTGGATGGCACACACCTATGGCCTCAGGAATAAGAGGAAGCCCCAAATAGGTGGATGGTGGTTCAGACACGCATCGGTGTAGGAACTGAGACCTGATCTTAAAAACAATGAGCTGGGAGTGTGGCTCGAGTGGTAGAGCAATAAGTGTAGGCCTTGGGAACTAAATAGAGTACTACAAATAAGGAAAGATAGAAATATAGAAAGAAAGGATATTACATGTTATAAAATGAGATTCAGCAAGAGACATCATCTCTATTCTGTTCAAGATCTACAAGACTGGGAAGAAATTCTGGAGTATCTACACTCCTTCCACCCCAGCCAAACTCACCCACAGATTTGCTATGGGCTTGAATGTGCTAGCAAGACTCAGGAGGTTTTCAGGACTTCTCTGTCTTGCTAGGGTAGAAAATTGGGTTTCTGGGCCTGCATTGTACAGAGATATTCCCTTCTCCTGCTACTGAGGACAATGAAGAAGGAAGACATTCTTTTTTCTGAGATAGCTTAATCTGAGATGCAAGCTTACTTGCAAGCTGGCTTTGAAAGGTATTATTTTAGTCTTTGGAATGAAAGAGAGACTACACGGCTAAACCTCTGAAGGCTCTTCCAAGCTCCTCAAAGAGAATTTTTGCTAAATGGAATCTTGAGACACAAAACACACAGTCTTGGCATGCAGAATGTCTGGGTACTGAATGAAAGGCTTGCTGGTTTATGTAGATAAACCACTTCCCCACACCTCCTGAATATCTTCTTGTTTCCTCCGACTGCAGCCCCAAACCTCACTCCTGCCAGAAAAACAGCAAAACATCTTTGGCACTGAATTATTTGCAGCTATTTGTATCTTCCTTTTTAAATGCAACAATGGTCGGTTTTTTACAAATTAATGTCCAAATATCAAAATAAGAGGATGAGAACCTTGTTACTCCTATTTTATCCAGAGTTTCCTGTCATGCCAGTGTTTTCTTTGTTTTAAGTCGTTCACCTGTGTGCACACTCAATCCCTTCAATGATTTTTCAGCCCTTGCTTGCGAGTAATTGGTATTGATTTTGCAGGTTGCTTCTAATGGGTTTGGTTCCTAAAAGAAATCTAACCAGATCACTCCCATCCTTTAGTCCTCAGAGGAAAAGAATATTTATAACTTCAGAGCAAGAGGCACAGTTACCCAACTTTTTTAGGCAAAAATATTAGAGGTGTTGCATGTTTCTTTTGGGGGGGGTGTATGGCTTCACACCTGAAAGGTGGGAACATGTCGGTAAGCCCCCAGTCTTTCACTGCAGTGTGCTGATATGTGAAGTGTGGTGGTTAGCCGTTAAAGTCCTATGCCAGAGGACAATGCAGGCATCTCATTTAAGACCGAGACCCTGGGGACCGATGAGAGCTCAGTCTCTCTCTTCAGTCAGTACATTCACCTGGTTAGGTCATTAACAATATCTGTACTAATTGTTTTTGACAGTGGGAAGCTACTGGACGTGACTGGATTTCCTGCCATTGTAGATACAAAAGAACCTGAAGCTTTCTGTCTTAGAGGCAGAGACTGAAGGAAGTTAGGTGATTTTAGAGGTAGAAGAAGAGACAACGTGGTATGTGGAAGATGGGGTAGAGGAAGAAGCCAGTTTCCATGAGAAACATGCATATCTATCACTCACACAAATAGTCCAGTATACAGTCTGGAAGGCTCTGGAAAACCATGAGGAAAGCTTTTCAGACATTATCAACTCCCAAAGGTGGTTCATGCCATAGGAGGGACCCTTCCTTCTGCTAGAATAATATTCTTGGAACCATACCTGCTCCTGTGGAGAGCCAACAAAGAGCAAAAGAGAGCTGAATAATTAAAAACAATGAATTTATATATCATTAGTGTTCCATAAGGACTAAGCCAAAGCTTCACATTTCTAAATGCCAACTATGTAATTGCTAAAAAAAATACATATAAATCCTCGCGACTATCATGGCACACTCATTTTGGTACCTTTTACAGGATTTATAATATTTGACTTTGTTTGTTCTGTTTTATTTGATAGTTTTCATTACTTGTACAAAAGGGGTCTCAATGTACCATGTCAGTTTCTGAGCACAATGCATCTTGACCCGGGTCACCCCTCCCATCCATCATCCTACTCCATCCGGGGTCTCACAAGTGAAGGCGCGTGAATGTTCAGGTTTCTTACAGTGGTACTAATGTAGTTCGATCCATCATCAGCACTTCATACAGCTGTGTGGGAGATAAGATGGCTGGGACAGACTATTACACGCACCACAACTGGTTACTGTGACACCATTGACTAGGTGAGTGAATTAGGCAATACTGCAAAAATACTTGGAAGTCATCTTAAAAACTTCACTGGGAACTCTTAATAATATTACTTCCAACAAGATACAATTTCATTAAAAAAAATCTTTGGGGATTTATTCATGGGATCTTGACCCTAAAATTTCTATGAAAACCTTGCACTAAGGCAACTTTCTTTGTAGATTGGTAATAAACTAAACTAAAGCCAGATATACCATTTTAGATAGAGCAATATTGCATGTTATCTCCATAAATCTCTTTTGTTTTACCTGGTGACTGTGCTTCAGCTTGACCTCAGGACTTTCACTTGGCTTTTATGCTCGAGGCTGGCACTCTACCGCTTGAGCCACACTTCCACTTCTAGCTTCTTGCTGGCCAACTGGAGAGAAGTCTCATGAGTGTTTCTACCCAGACTGGCTTCAAGCCACCATCCTCAGAGCTCAGTCTCCTGAAGAGTTGTGATTACAGATGTGAGCCACCTGTGTCCAACTGCCTTTATAAAACTATTCAAAGAACTATTTTTTTCCATTTCTTTATCTCTAATCCACTGGTTTGTGTGAGTGAGTGTATATGTATGTGTTTGTGTGTGGGGAGAGAGAGAGATAACAAGAGAAAGAGGGAAAGAAGAAATACATAGAGGGAGACACAGGGAAGGAGGAAGAGAGGGAATGAGAGGGAGAGAGAGACAGAGAGACAGACAGACAGACAGAGACTACCTGTTTCTTATGGCAACTATTACATAGAAATTGTAGGCTGTAGATGAGTTTCATTTCGCTGATTCTACTGGACAGGTCTCTGTCCTAAGCTGTCCCCAAGTGGGAATATTTCCTTTTGTTTTCAAACACTCTTTTGGGCTTATTTGACACAATTCCAGCTTTTCTTCCTTTCTCACTGTTAATTCCTTCTGAATTTATTTTTTTCCAGTCAAAATGAATGCTTTTCCTTGTTTTTAAATGTTGGTCATTTTGCCTCTTTGGTAGCTTTCTAACCATTTTTAATAGTTTTCCATTTCACTGAGAATAAAATTGAAATCCTTCATCATTTTCCTATAAAGTCTGCTGGTATACACACACACATCTTTGTTCAGCAATATCCATAAATTTAAATAACGAATGTTAAATTAAAATTTGACTTCATAAACTGGTAACTCTATTCCTAGGTATAATTTTTAAGAAGTAGTGGGTCTACAAAATAAGTTGTACAAGAATGTATATTACAGTTTTATTCATATTAGTCAAAAGCTAGAAGTACCTCCAATTCTCATAAACCAAAAAGCTATCGAATAAATTGAGATGTATATACTCAGTGGAATTCTACTCAGCAGTACAGACTGCTCAAACATAGTATCCTAGGCAGGCACCAGTGGCATGAGCCTATTATCTTTGCTACTCAAGAGTCTGATATCTGAAGATCCCAGTTGGAAGCCAGCCCAGGCAGGAAAGTCCATGAGACTCTTATTTCCAATTAATCAACCAAAAGCTGGAAATGGAACTGTGTCTCAAGTGGTAGAGCATTAGCCTTAAGCACAAAAGCTCCGGGATAGTGCCCAGACCCCTGAGATCAAGCTCCAGGACTAGCACATGCACACAAAAATAGTATCCTGAATACAAAAAGCCCCAAACTAGGGAATACGTTTCTGCTTCTAAGATAATCTCAAGCTGGTCAAATGAATCACTATGGAAGGATACCAGATCAGTTATTTCTCTGGATGGCAAGGTGCATGAGAAAACCTAGGCTTGTGGAAATGCACCACAGTCATTCAGGGGAGTGGCGCCCATAGGCATATGCATTTGTTAGAACTTGCCTTACCGTGTGCAATTTCATTTGGTTACAAAACAAGCACTGTGAAGAGCTGAAACTGAAGTCAACTGAAAGAAACTTTTTCAATGAAGTTCAAGACTGGGGATGCGAAATTCATCGTTTAGATGGAGTAGGGGAGGGGAAGGGAAGAATGCAATGGGCTCAGAGAGGTTTCTGGGGAGCCATCCAGTAAAGGAGACATCATTAGGAAGGTGAATGAACTGCCAAGGTCTATTTTCCTAACCCTGCCTGTTCTCCTGTTCTCCTGGGCTGTACAACTTACAGCAAGACTGCAGGAGCGAGACCCTCTCTCTAAGACCAACTTCTCTCCCCATTCGATCACTCATGAGGGCTGTTCTTAGTTCTTCCTTGTTCTCTTGCCTCTGTGATTAAAATACTGTGAAGATCTTTAAGTGGAATGTATCTACAAACCGAATGAACTAGTACTTTATCCAAAGCTTAAATTACCTGTAAACAAAATGGCTTGGTAGAACTGATCGGGAAACACAGCGATTCAGCATGAAGAGACAGGAGATTCTGCATCCCCAGAATCTTAGAAAAATCGAGAGACATTCTGAAGGACTCACAGGCCTAGGACTGACCGGAAGGAGGTGCAGCTTCCGGATGGAGCCGCCTGCTCTGCGTTCCCTTTCCCCCAGATAGAGAAATTATAATCATAAATAAGAAAAAGACAGAATCTCCTAAGAAAACGAGATGTGTTCTCATTTAGCCTCTAGGCCATTTTGTTAATTGCTTTTTTTTAATACTGGAAAAAGGAAACTTAATAAAGGAAAAGGATTATAATTAACTGCTGGGAAAAAAATGCACACAAGTTTCAGAATTAGCGCTGTTAAATTTTGAGGGGAAGAGGGCAAGGATAAAAACAGTTGCTTTGTTTTTCTTCTGGAAAGGGGGAAACATTGCTTGCTCATGATGGCCTCATCTACTTCTGAGTATGGCTGCTTTCTGCATACTGGACAGCTGTGCCTTCTCCTAGCATTCCCTGGGAAGGCAGGGACGTGACAACACTGGACATCCATCTCTTCAGATTCATTAAGTCAGTCCTCGAAGACTGATCGCTGTGCTTCTCTCTAGGCAGAGCAAGTGTGATCAATTATCGCTCCTGTTTCTCTGTTACTAAATGATTAGCTTCTGCAAACCTTGGGATAGGGGAAAACTGCATACAAATTACATTAGCAGAACTAATGTGTTTCTGATTGAAGACTGTCTGTTAATGGAATTAAAAAAAAACAACTAAAAAAGGAGGGAGCCTTATCAATTAACATACACCCTGAGGTATAAAGCCTCAAGGAATGACAGCAGTATTATCACAGACCATGCAGTTTCAGAGAATAGTACTAAATGAAATTGTGATACCCATTCAGACACACAGGACAAACACACAAAAGTCTAACTACCCCTGGGAAGACGTGCCAACGCTCGGAAGGTACACAAGTAGGAGAAGTGATTTAGAATTAGTTCAAATGAAAAATCCCATAATGATCAACTCTGTGGATCAAAGGAGATGGCATTGTGGATCCTCCACCCCAGTCACTTAGGGCCAATATTTGTCAAGCTTTTACTACATTTATTTCAGTGTTTCCTTATGACATTTTGTTTTCTTTTTCTCCTTTTTTTATTTTTATTTTTTTGCCATGCTGGGGTTTGAACTTAATCCTGGTGTTTGCTAGGCAGGTGTTTTTGTTTTTACACTGCTGAACCATGCTTCTGTTCCTGATTTTTGGTAGCTAGATTTTGAGGAAGGGTCTCACTTTCAGTTTGAATGTGATCTGCCTAATTTATTCTTACCATGTAGCTAGAATAGCAAGCACACACCACCATGTCCACCTCTTTTTTTTTGGGGGGGGGGTCCGGTCGTGGGGCCTGAACTCTGGGCCTGGGTGCTGTCCCTCAGCTCTTCAGCTCAAGGCTAGTGCTCTACCACTTGAGCCACAGTGCCACTTCCGGCTATTTTTTCTTGCTTATGTGGTGCTGAGGAATCGAACCCAGGGCCTCAGGCATGCAAGGCAAGCGCTATACCACCGAGCCAACTCGCCAGCCCCTCCAACTCGTCATTGAGATGCATCTTACTCACCTTTCTGCCCAGGCTGGTCTCCCTAATCTCAGCCTCCCAAGAATCTAGGATTAAAGGTGTGAGCCACAGATGGCCTTGCTAAATATTTTTTAAAGCAATGAGAGCATCATCTGAGGTGACATTTAAATAGTCCAAGATATATAGCCATAGATGCCCCTCCTTCTCACAAAGTACCAGTGATATTATCTCACACGGTAACAATAAAAAAACATACTATTGTGTCCAGTCCCTACTAAAAGTTTCCTCTCCAAGTTTTGTTTTAATAGCTAATATTTTCAAATTAAGATCTCAATAGTAGCTGGGTGCTGATAGCTCATGCCTGTAATCCTAGCTACTCAGGAGGCTGATATCTGAGGATCATGGTTCCAAGCCAGCCCTGGCAGTAAATTCTGTGAGACTCTTATCTCCAATTAGCCACCAGAAAACCAGAAGTGGGGCTGTGGCTCAAAGTGGTAGAGCATCAGCCTTGAGCAAAAGAGCTCAGGGGCAGTGCCCAGGCCTCTGGCTAACAACACAATCCCAATAATATAGGTATTAAGCCTTTCCCCATTTTTAACCCACTAAAGCTCTCCTCTTCTTCCTTGTCTCTCATGCTGTTAACTCTTGTTTGTAACATTGTCATTTCTGCTAGGAAATGTTTAGCTTTTCTGGATTTCTCTGTTTCATTGTGTCATTAGCTAGTGTGTCTCCTTCAGCTTTCTGTTGGCTATAAGTCAGTGGTAGAAGCTCAGTTAGCTCCAGGTTCAACTTCTGACAGTAACACTCTGTAGACAAAGGAGGATTATATTGTACTAGGAAGCAAAGAATACCTGGTGTTACCACATTTAGTAATAATGAAGACCAGGTCTCTCTATTGTCTATTTCTGCCTCACTATTTCATCATAGGGATTCAAACACTGATGACCATGGCCTGCATCAGATATTTCATTATCAAAGCAAAATGGTGACTTGTCAGCTTACAATTTAGTCACTGCAATATTTCTGTAAACAAGAGCCTTTCTTCATTCATTGGTCACTTTGGCTGCTATAAAATATAGTTTATTCAAGATCAGAAGACCCTTCTTGCCTCTGATGATTGATGGTCAAAGAGAGTCATTGTCAGCTGGTAATTTCCAAAGGATTTTGGAAATGGGCTTCTACGTAGAAACCAACCTTTGTGCTAGTGATCTTCATTACCTTCAAAGTTCTAGCCCAGGTCAAAAATTTCCTATGGTATGCTTCTAGAATAGTTCCAATATCAGTTTTTGTTTTTTCACTCTAAATATCTTTAATATTGATGTGTTGTTTCAATTTTACTTTTAACAGCATATGCAAAATATAATAAATGAAGTAATCAATTTGAGGCATCAATCTCAGATGATCCTATACTTTTGCTTCCTAATTTTTGCCTTACATTATTTTCCATTCTCCATTCCATGAACACTCTGACTGTCAGCCCCTAGCTCAGGAAATCTGCATGCTGGCATCTCTGCCATGCAGAACTGCAAATGGACCACTGGACCTTGTGGATAGATCCAAAATATCCTCAACTCTAGGGCAGAAAGCAGAACATGAAATTCCTTTGTGTGAGTGAGAAATTCTGTTAAAATAATCTAAGACATGACTGGGTATGCCAATGCTTTAGTCGAGGTTAGGGAAACAGATTTATTCTGTTTTTACATAAACCCCCTTTAACTTTTTAGCTGGAAATTAAGCACAAGTCACAACACAGCTCCTCAGTGTAGCAGCCAGAGCCTGAGAATATTCAAGCAGAAGGGAATGATATTTGGCACAGAGCTTTGGAAGGAAGATGAAGAACTGTGAAAAGAGAGCACCAATTAGTTCAGAACTCTGAGGCAGCAGGCACTGCTTCATTTCAGATACAGGCTTTGGCCTGAGCCCTGGCTGTTAGTTGTCTTTTGTAGATGGGCTTTTGGACATAGGAAACTCTTGTAGATTCAGTGTTAGAAGAACAACTCAAGACAGACACTGGTGATTACTGAGAATACTACAGACTGTCTGGGTGGGTCTTACCAAATCACAGCAGTCCTTGTAAGCAGTGTTCGCTCACTAGGAGGAAAGGGAGGATGTAGCAGGGAAAGCCAGAGAGATTCCACGCTTGGAAAAAGACTTCCATGTTTCCTGCACACAGCATGTGGGGTCTGCACACAAGAACCTGCATGGAGTGTGGGCAGGTGAGGGGAGCTTCCAGCTGAACATCCACAGGAAGTAACAGCTTCAGTTTTCCTTCCTACTGCTCGATTCTAGCAGGAATCTGAGGGACCTTAATTACAAGCATGCAGATCCTTCCAAAGCCCAGCCAGTCAGTCCCCTAAAGGTCCAGAACAGACACAGTCTACCGGAGTCGACGTAGACTTCCACCGAAACTCCAAGTAACAAATTTGGGCTATTTTAATCCACTGCGCTTTTGGTGTTAGCTGTGATAGTAAGGAGAATCCAATGCCACACTGACATCAGATTATATAAGACTTTATTGGACGCATCTAACATAGTGAATTGCTGAGATATCACAGTGTAGTTGGGGGCTGTCCATTTGGCCCTGTTGCTGCAGATACCCTCTTCTTCCTGAACTTGTCTCTAATGTGCAGTTTAGGGTCGCTGCTTTAGCTATAGTATTTTGGTGATTGTTTCCCCAGGAACATCATTACTGCAAGATGTATTATTAACCCAATTTTATTATTATTATTATTGCTATTATTATTATTTTGATGGCTGTGGGGCTTGAACTCAGGGCCTGGGCACTGAGCTCTTTTTGTGCAAGGCTAGCATTCTCCCACTTGAAGCCACAGCTCTGGTTTTTGAGTGGTTAATTAGAGAGAAGAGTCTCACAAGAACGTTTCTGCCTGGGCTGGCTTTGAACTGGGATCCACAGATCTCAGCCTCCCATGTTGCTAAAAGTACAGTCACGAGCCACCAGTGCCTAGCACAAAATTCTATTAACAAAAATTTCTTTTATGGGCCTGGAAGGTGGTTCAGTGGTAGAGCGCTTGCCTTGCATGCCTGAGGCCCTGGGTTCGATTCCTCAGCACCACATAAGCAAAAAGAAAAAAGCCGGAAGTGGCACTGTGGCTCAAGTGGTAGAGCGCTAGCCTTGAGCTGAAGAGCTGAGGGACAGCACCCAGGCCCAGAGTTCAGGCCCCACGACCGGACCCCCCCAAAAATGTTTTTATGGTGACTTTGCTTTGTTGTCACCCTAGGAACTTCATCATCATTCAGAGGACTAATTTTTATTCCAGTACATCTATTTCCAACTGGCTGGAAACATTGACTTAGCAGTGACCTTTCAGAATTCTTTTGGTTTAAAAAGATAGGAACTACATGAATTTTACACAGTGATTAGTATCAAGGTGCCATGTAAAAGTGCTATATTAAATGAAATAAAGCTTTTACATGTTAAACTAATTGGTTTCACAATCAATAGGTTATATGAAGTGAAGGTTTTAAAGGCCAAGGCAAATACTTTCTTTAATTAAATAACAGCTTTTCACACTGTTTTCAACGGAAAGAATAGTCAGGAATGGTATTATTAAACCAAGTTAATTTCAGCCTTTTAGATATTTGGAGAGAGACAGAGAAAAACAGAGAGAGAGAAAAAAAGAAAAAGAGAGAGAATGTTGAATGGGGTAATGCATGCAAAAAATGCACTTGCATCCCTTTGATAGACATAAATGCATTACAAGATCCAGATCTGCAGACAAAAATAAAATAAAATAAAATGAAATACCCAAAAGGCCCCCCAATCATTTCATAAATGATGAAAATCTTATAACAAAGGCTTCTGGATGATGGGTTAATGGGATGTTATTAATGTAAATTTTATGCCCTGTTTAACTTTTTCTTCTGGTGGAATTTTCCAGTGTGACACCCAGATTTAGTATCAGAGTTTCAAGGAAAAAAAAAAAAAACTAGGAGAGTACTTTGCCTGCATATTCTTTGGAAGATTTGTGGAACTGAAATATCAAAGTCACATTAGAGAAAGTAATTAACTTAAATCCCTTTTGGGAAAGGCACAAAGAAAAGTGAATCAGAACCAAAAATTATCTTACAGAGAACATTTCAAAAGTGCCACACGGTAAATGTTAGCTATTGTTCTGGAAGACTTTGTCCTTCTGCCTTGCCGACTTTTTAGTCACAAGGCGCTGCACCTTTATATTGCCCAAACAATTTGCATCACAAAGGAATTATAATATTCTTTTAAAACGAAGAGAGGGCGAATTAATAAGAACCATTCTTGTACCAGATTTCTTCAATCTCAACGGAATGGCCCAATGCTAGCTAGGAAAATTACTTCAGACTTCTTAACTGCTATAATTGAAGGGAGATTTTTTTTTCCTTCAAGCTTACATGTGCAGAATACAAATATTTTAATGTTATCAGTTCAACAAGTGACATCATGGAACTGCTGTTCAACAAGTTTGCTGCTGATGTGTTCAGGGGGGACTTGCATGGTGGGGAGACTTGGGGAATGGATTTTTCTGACATAATTAATTTGCCAACATGTATCCATCTCCCCCTCTTCCTCCTGGAAGAATATCAGGAATGGACTGGGTTTTTTTTTCTGCCTTAGAAGGTAACCTTATTTCAACTCTTTATCTAGACTTATGATTGTACGTGTGTGTGTGTGTGTGTGTGTGTGTGTGTGTGTGTGTGTTTGTGTGTGTGCGCGCTCTGACCCTGGGACTTGAGCTCAACAGTATCCCTGAACTTGGTTTTCAAGGCTAGTGCTCTACTACTTGAGCCACAGCTCCCCTACCAGCTTTTTAGTGGTTCATTGGAGATAAGAGTCTAAGTCTATAAGTAAACATGCTGAGTGATAAGCAAGTAGTTTCAAATGAATTAACAGAATTATGATAGACACTGTGGAGAGCTCAGATAGTACAAGTCTTTAGAAAGACCAAATCAGAGCCCAACAAAATAAGCACCCAAAAATGGGTACTTGTAAGGGGAGGAGGTATCCAAAGGGAAAGGGATAGACAAAGAAAGAGGGCGAGAAGGCAGTCAAGAATTCATTGTAAATACCACAAAATTAAGGCATAAAGGGAAGGGGTGGGTGGAAGGGGTGAGAATGTTAAAGAGGTGACACAGATGAAGTTGGGTTGTACTTACAAACTGCTTGATAAAACGACAACTCCACTGTACAACTACTTAAAGCTTAAAGCTGCAATTTCCCCTTACTATAAACGTACACAGGAAAGTCTGGAGAGGTGTGATTGCTTCTTCTTAAGGGCTTTCCTATTCGTTCTGATTTCAGGCATATGCTGTCCCACTAAGATATATCAACTACCTGAGGAGATGCAGTGTTGATTTTGACCTTGATGAGAGCAAGCTCCATGGAGGTAGATTTAGTGGTAGAATTGAAGTAGATTTTGTTCATTTTGTTCCCTTAAAACTCAAGGAAACCTTTTCAATGCATCATGACCTAGGATAAACCTAGAGTGCATTCCTACCTGAGCAGGCTCTTTTCTAAATCAATGTCGTATGAAACTTCTTTTTCCTCCTCATCAATTGAAGACAGAATATTCTCACTCCTCTGTGCACTGTAGGAATCAGTTGACTCTAATGGAATTTCATTTGTTGTCTTATATTCTTGTTCATTTAATATATCTCCTATGCATATTTCTTTGCAGATCTCTACCATGGTTCGTAGTGTGTGTGCGTGCATGTGTGCGTGCCTGGCTGCGCCTGGTTAGTTCGTGCTAGTGTGGCACTTTGATTTGTCATGAGAACAGGTGTACCTTTGATTTGTGAGTAAAGACATTAACTTAAATAATAATTCTCTCATTATCCATAGTGAATGTCTGAAGTGCTATTAGACATTCCTGTTTTAAAAAGAAGACACATAATATCCGAATCAATCAATCAGCCTGTCATGATATTGGTACCAGCTTCACCCTTAGAAACAGTTTGAGCAGAGACAGGAAGCCCTCATCCCCTAGGTCCAGTGTCTAACACACGGGATGGGCAGGCTGGCCACAGGTGACCAGGAGCAGACTGACTGCATTTTATGTATTAGTTTAACATGGACCATTTGTAGAACGAACAGATTCTTTTCTTTCTTTTTAAAGCTATTTCAGCTTTATTTTCCCAGTTATATGGGAACTTTTCAGTTTAAGCCTTTGAAGTGATCTATGCTTCTACGTAAGTGATGAATACAGAGGTCAGTGACCTTTAAGAATTAAATACTGGTTTTACAAACCAAATACTTGATAATTCTGAAAAATAGGGAACACCCCTAAAATTTAAAAAAAAATGCTGAATGTGGGCAAACGAAGGAACTATGTACAGCTTTCCTCCAGGAAACCTGTCCTCCTGCCTCTTCTTAGAATATTCAAGACATAGATTTTTCTGGGCTTCTGTACCACTGTCTCTCTACCTGGGAAGTTCTGCCCCAAGCCATGTGGTAGAGTCTTGCCCCCACCCCCAGTCTCTGAAAAACGTCTCTGAAAAATCTCACCGAGACTGAGTCCCACTACCCCACACTCATAAGCTTTCTCATTCCCTGCCCTGCTGAGATTCCCTCTAGTATGCTCTCTAGCATGTGAGTTGTCAGAGCGTCTACCCCAGGCTAGGGTGCTTGGCATTTATCGCACCTACAAAAATACCTTCTGTTTATTCTCTTATATGGAATGTGATCAGTACCCAATAAATATTAGTTGAACAAATGAGAAAAAACAATTGATAAAAAATGTTGTTTGTGGAAGGCCACTGAGATGCATACAAAGATAATCACAAATAATTGGAGTGAGAGGTAAAGTAAAATGCATGTATATCACTGAATAACTGATAAAATTAACCAGACATGTCACATGATAAAGACAATGTCCTCCAGGGTCTCTGTCTCTCTGTCTCTCTCTCTTGCTCGCTCGCTCTTGCTCTCTCGCTCTCCCCCCCCCCCACAAAGGGTTTCAGCAGCCTCGATAGTTATACACTTATTTACTATGTAATCCATTAATGATGTTTTAAGAATCTTCAAGGTGGCTCTTGACTTCTCAGGAGTCTACAAGCAGTTCTTGTAGATTCTGGTGAGTGGCAGAGCCACGAAATGCCCTTGACTGAAAAAGTAGCATTTGGTGGCACCATGCTCTCTTTGTAAAAATAGAAAATTCTGCCTTCCACACTTGATTTTTGGAAACCAGACAACTAGGCCAACTAGGGGTATACACTTCCTTCCTCAAAGCTTTATCAATCAGTTCTGACATATTGTAATCAAATGCCTCTTGAATAAGACTGCTAGGAAAGGTCTGACCCTTAGTGAAGTGGCTCCCAGCTCATAGCGGGAGGGGACCTGGGAGAATGAGTTGGTTCTCGCTTTTCATGAATCGACAGAGACTTTGGTTTTCCTTTGTTAGTGATGGGTTTAGGTAAACCATTTGACTCTAGCCACTTATTACTTTCAAATAAGTTATGAATAAGAATGAGATGTTTTAAAAATATAAGGGCTCAAAACTGTCCTTGAAATCATGGGAGTTAAAATAATATTTGAAACAACTTTTTTTCCAGTTCTGGGGATTGAACTCAGGGACTGGGTGCTGTCCCTGAGCTTCTTTGGCTCAAGGCGAACATTCTTGAGCTAGCACCACTTCTAGATCTTGCTGAGTAGTTTGTTGGAGATAAGCATCTCACGGACTTTCCTGCCTGGGCTGGCTTTGAACCACAATCCTCAGAACTCAGCCTCCTGAGTAGCTAGAATTACATGTATGAGCCACTGGCCCTGGCTTTGAAACAAGTTTTTATCTTAGTAATTGCTTTTTTCTAAAATTGGAAGGTATGAAAGGCCAGAAAGAAAGTCTGTCTCTTAGAGGTCCTTCACAGCAGAACGTTCAGGACAGACTAGGAGAACACAATTCACAGGTCAGCAGAGTATATTCATATTGCTACAAAGCAATTTCCAACATTAACTCAGATATATCCTTTCATAGAGGATCTTAGTTAAGATACTATTTTTCTTCTTATCTAAAATCCACACACAGGGGGAACTCCTTTTTTTCTTTAATGCCAACAAATAAAAATGGATAATAGACTTTCCCATGCATTTTAAATCAGTAAGTATGTATTAAGTTCTAGAACATATAAGAGGTTTTCTGAGGTATGTCTTAACTAAGGGAATATGTCCATGGCAGGAAAATACCAAGAGACGATGTAATAACTTTTTGGATGTATCATCTGAGTTAATTCCAGAGAATAACTATTTGAAGTCTATGTTATTATAGTTTGATTATTAGAGAAACTGAAAGCCAGGTGCCCGTGACTCATGCCTGTAATCCTAGCTACTCAGGAGGCTGATATCTGAGGATTGTGGTTCAAAGCCATCCTGGGCAAGGAAAGTCCATGAGACTCTTATCTCCAATTAACCACTGGAAAACCGGAAGTGGGGCTGTGGCTCAAGTGGTAGAGTGCTCGTCTTGAGCTGAAAAGCTCAGGGACAGTGCCCAGGCCCAGAGTTCAAGCCCCACAACTGACAAAAAAAAAAAAAGATAAAAAAAGAGAAACTGAAGCTGAGGAAGAAGTAGATTTCCTAAGATCATACAGATGCTGCCCTCTGTCTATCCACTCACAGTCCCGAGCCTTGTAATTTTCCAAAATAATATGCTTCTAACATGCTGAAAGATGAAATTATATTCAGTTTTAATTGAAGTTATTTTTATATATTAAAACTAAATGGTGGTTAGTTAGGAAGAAACATATAATTAGGTAAAGATTACTTAATATTTGTCATATAGAACAGTGGTATAAAAATTATTTTTTAACATCTGCATGTTTACTGCTTTTAAGCATGTAGTTAATAAATACATGGAACTAATTCAGATGATTTAATTGCTTTGTCACATGACTGCCTGTCAAAAAGAAAGACCAGTGGTTTCCAGTACACCTTCACATGCTGAGTCAAAGGTAAGACATCTGAGTCCCAAATCCAGATGTGACCAGCGCTCTGCAAACCACAGGGGAAGCGATCCCATGTTCCGCTACGTCTAAGTTCAACACTTTTCAAGTAGTGGAGAGCCCCTCAGTTCTGCTTTGCAATGTAGATTTTCTCCTGAGCAAACCACACTGCATTTCATTCTCTGCATGAGGTGTAGTAACAGCATTGTCAAAAATACAACATGAAGCAAGCATGATTTTACTATCCTAGAAAGCAATCACCAAGAAACTTCAGTGGAAGACAAAGGCATAGGAGAAGAGAAATTAATGCAGAAAAGCTATTTCAGGAGAGAGTAGAAAGACAAATGACTTCACATCTCTGGAGGAGAAGCACAGAACAGGCTGAGGAGACGGAGACTTTATCTGGCCCCCAGCTTGACAGTCCTAATGTGAGAGGAATGTGAATCCATTTCTGCTGAGGAGACAATGCAGGCAAGTTATTGTTCCATTCTTGAATCTTATTTGAAAGCAGAAAATAAAAGAAAACACACCAGTCCATGTTATTATACAGCATTATGCTATTATGATATTAGCAATTAATGTTTCGCTTGTATAATATATTGCCTGGACATAAATACTGGTCCTCAGTAATTGATAGAACTGAATATTTACAAATACACAGAAGGAAACTGAGGCCCAAAGAGGAGACATGACTTCCTAGGAGCTGGCTGAGACTGGAGAGTAAATAGCTTAATCTGAAATAGGCCACACAATCAATATAGCAGTTCTGCTATATTCCAACCACAGCACATCTCATCTAGGCATGTAAGGAAGTAGCTACTGGCTTATGTTGCAAATGGTGAGTGGTGTGATTACCAGAAAAGAAAGGCTGAAGTCCACACATTCTTTAAGCCTGGGCTGTGTGACTGGCAACATCAATGAGAGCCTGAATGAAGGGAAGTGGTGGCTGGTGTTCAGTCTAACATGATGGGGGAGTGACTCGATATGAACACATGAAGATGGAGAAACCAATCATGAGACTCCCTGCAGCACATGTCCACCCCTTGACCAATCAGAGCGGAGCGCATACCACAAGTGTTGTGTGTGTGTGGTGTGTGTGTGTGTGTGTGTGTGTGTGTGTGTGTGTGGCGGCCTAAGGGGTCTTATTATATATAGTAGGCTCCCTTTCTGTGTGAGGAATTTGTCTCCCTGTTTTATTTTGTGTTACTTTTTGCCGTTTCTTTCACTGTTGGTTTCATTCAAATAAACCTATACAGTCTGCTTCAAACACTTTTCTGCTCTTTATTCTTTAATCGGTGAAGAAAATGACCTCCCCAACCTGATGATAAACACCCTGAAACCACAGGCAGTATCTCTTATCCATGATGCAGAACTGTCCAGGTATGTTTATGTTCCTGACACATAACAAAAAAAAAAAAAACCCTGAGAACATTCTCCATGGTGAAGAAATCTATTGGTAAATTTATCCAGTAATTCCAGCTACTTATGAACAGATACCAAACTTGCATCTTCAATGCATAACATGTACTTTTTAAAGAACTATGGCCCTTTTAAGCTGGATGTGGGCAGCTAATATCTATAATTCTAGCTACTCAGGTGGCTGCTATCTAGAGGACAGTGATTTGATACCATCCCAGACAGAAATGTTCACTAGACTCGTACAAAATTGTCAGCAGGTGTGTCTCAAGTGGTGGAAATCCAGCCTAGCAAGGCAGAGGCTCTGAGTTGAAACCCCAGTACTTTCAGAAAGAGAAAAAGAGGGCTGGGAAGGTGGCTCAATGGTAGAATGCTTGCCTCACATGCATGAGGCCCTGGGTTCAATTCCTCAGCACCACATAAGCAGAAAAAGCTGGAAGTGGCACTGTGGCTCAAGTGGTAGAGTGCTCACCTTGAACTGAAGAGCTGAGGGACAGCGCTCAGGCCCAAAGTTCAGGCCCCAAGAAAAAAAAGAACAAAAAGAAATATAATCCACAAAAAAGGACAAAAAGAAATACAATCCCTGTATACTAAGTACTAGACACTTGATTGATGGGTGGACAGATGGTCCAGAATAACTAAGTGCTCTCAGAATACAGAGGAGACTTCAAACTCAGTCTCTTTAAGTTATAAGTGGTTAGTCAGAATGACATTGAGTTGTTTGTTATAATTAAGGAAAGCAAGAGCATAAAAACAAGAGTTTTAGGGCTGGGAAGGTGGCTCAGTGGTAGAGCGCTTGCCTTGCATGCAAGGGGCCCTGGGTTCGATTCCTCAGCACCACATAAGCAAAAAGAAAAAAGCCGGAAGTGGCACTGTGGCTCAAGTGGTAGAGCACTAGCCTTGAGCTGAAGAGCTGAGGGACAGCACCCAGGCCCAGAGTTCAGGCCCCACAACTGGACCCTCCCGCCCAAAGTTCAGGCCCCAAGAAAAAAAAGAACACACACAACCCCCCAAAAAAACTTAGGCTTGGATTTCTATGTGGTTTGATGGGGCTAATGGGGCAATGACTGGAAGCAATGTTCTGTTGTTCAACAATGGGGGGTGGTCTGTGTGTGAATAGAATTAACATGAGTCACTGCCAATCACCTCAAAGCTTAAGCTCTGGGCCTCTAAATTTTATTTAGGTGCAACGTGAAGACTTTGGGAAGTTTGAGTAGAGAATTATTCTGGCAAATTGGGAATTGTAAAACAAAGTCTTACTGCTCCAAGAGAACCAGTGAGGGGGAGAGAATATTCATTGGATTCTACGGTGCTCAACAGAAATACTTTGGTCTACTAGTTGCCACAATTGCTATAGCTGACAGATTTTGAAAAAAAAAAAAAACCATGATCAGCAAGATTCTTATATAACCTGTTAATTTAGATTCCAGTTCATGAACACAGACTGTGATATATAAGGAGAGAAAAAAAAATCCAGACTCCGAGAAATATCTGATGCCTTTATAGATCTATATAGATGTCTAGGTGAGCGCTTCTTCTGGCATTTGTTAAGACCTAGATGCCCAATCTGGAATGAGATTACAACAGAATTCATGGACAGTTGGCTGGTAATAAGCTCCTGTGATTCAGAGAGGTTGCCACAGACCACAGCACACTTAGTACATTGTCTTCACTGCGAGGAGCACAGGCAAGCCACCAGGAACTTGTATTCCTTCTTTCCTCCTGGTAAAAACACTGACATGGAAATGAGTGAAAGAATTTAATTCAGGCAATACAGGAAAAGAAACTTGATTCGTTCCCCTACCCCCCACCCTGGGGGGTGCTGTGGTCCAGATTCCTGGGTCAGGACAACACAGGGTTTCTGTGACTGCAGGTCTCTGCTGCCAGGCAGTTCCTGCAAGATAGGCGTCCACATGAAGGCCTCTGCGACTCTACATGGTGGTAACTGACTCCCAGCTGGCAGCCCGCAAAGCAGCCAAGGAGTAGGAGCTACATAGAGTGGACGGAAGCAAGATGAGGCCTTCCCGAATCCGATGGTGACTTTGGGGGGCAGCTGCCGAGGAAAGGGCTGTCTCTGATCCCTGCCATGGTGCCCATTGAGTTCAAAGCTGTTAGGTCTACCACTCTTCAACTCTATGGTAGGATGACTCTAGGGTAGCAGATGATTCTTGAAGAGGTGACTGGTGCCTGTGCTCAGGACAGAGCATCAGTAGCTAGCTCTCCCTCTCTCTCTCTGTCCCTCTGTCTCTGTCTCTCTCTTTTTAACCTAAGGACCATTTTTTTTTTGCTGATATAGGACTTTGCTACCAATAGGTTCAACTGGTGGTGGTACCTGGCCTATACAATACACAAGCAGACTGGCGGCATCTCTGACGGTAAGACATCAGATTGCGCAGCATTCTCTGTCCTCTGAGTGGAGACAAGGTCAGTTGTGGGAGACACTGGGCTCATCCCAAGTCACATTTCTGGGGTACAGATTCTGAAGTGCCTGATCCTTGCTAACTAAGTAGAGGCACTTTAACAAGGTATATTTTCCTTTTAATTTTGGAACACATTTTAAAGTAAGGTCCTTTCAAATAACTGTAAGAATGTGGCTTACAGCCACATTTTGTGTTCAGTTTTATATTATTGGTACAACTTCTTGTATCTTTTATTAGTTTTTGTTTTAATTATTTAAACTACTACATCTATTATTCTTATTGCCATTTCAAATAGTTTTTTTCTCCCTGAGGTCATGGTTTTATAAAATAAAGCATAATTATACATTCTACTCTAAGGGTAGAAGTTGAGAACAACTTCACTGAGATTGCCAAATGCTATCTAACTGGTTTACATGCAAGTATTTATTATATGTGTTGATACAAAGTAAGTATATCATATGTTAATAATCTGTGATATAATCAGTTATATTTTCTTTATGGATTTGGGAACTCATTTTGCACACCTTTGTTTTTCCTGTTCAGAATTCCCTGAGGTGAGATTAGAGAGACACATTTCTGGCCTTGAGTGCAGCCTCCTGTTCTTTAGAAGTTGCTTTTGAAGGTCTACCCTGGGCTCAAAGCTTTGTAAAGACCCTGGCTGATGAGGTAGCCCATACTGATTGAAGTCTACTCCAAATGGCTGAAGCAGTTCTGTCTCTCACACACAGAAAACTTGCTAAGCTGAGGCGTGAGGCTGAGGATTTAAGGTTCATGGGAACAGCATAAAGAAATCTCAACATCCAAATGAGACACATCCTTCAAAGCAGCCACAGCAGGATGCTAGACATGTTTTTTTGCACGGATGCTGTTTCTGCTTAGGATGCTCTTTTGTAATTCCCTTTTTAAGTTGTTTTAAGTTTACAGTTCTTATTTTTATGCTTCACAGTTTACAGGCCTGGAAAAAAATCTCATTTCATACTTACACTAGGATTTCAGCCTGTCATGACATTTCTTAACCTGATCTTCCAAATTTTTCAGCTGACTTCGACACACATGACTTTGGGAGGGGCAGTGAATGCTGCCCAAATTAAACTCACTCTCAGTGAAGAAGATTAAAAAAAAATCTAACTCATAGTGTACAATGGATATTTGATGGCAGAAGGATTGAATGTACTTGGGAGGATAGTTGAAATTAGGCTGTGTTGTCTCCAAAAAATGGAGTTACAAAAACTGTGACAAGAAATGGCACTATTATTGCCTTATCTTACTATCTTATTTAATTTTACCATGTTCTACATATTCATTGTGTGAAAAAATAGATATGCTTTCTAGGTCTTTAGTATCATTTTCAAGTACCTAGCGCCAAGGTTGGCAGAGTTTTTTTTTTTTTCTTTCTCTTGCTGTGTATATCATACTGTGTATGGTTTCTTTCTTTTCTTTTTTTCTTTGGGTCCGGTCATGGGGCCTGAACTCTGGCCTGGGCACTGTCCCTCAGCTCTTCAGCTCAAGGCTAGCACTCTACCACTTGAGCCACAGCGCCACTTCTGGCTTTTTTCTTTTTGCTTATGTGGTGCTGAGGAATCGAACCCAGGGCCTCATGCATGCAAGGCAAGCGCTCTACCACTGAGCCACCTTCCCAGCCCTCTTTTCTTTTTTTTTTTTTAACTGTATTTTTTTTTTGTCTTTTCTTTTTTGGTACTGGGAATCGAACCCAGGAGATTGCACTTGCTAGGCAAGCACTTTGCCACTGAGCTACATCGCAGCCCTGTGCATGGTTTCTATTGTAAGATTTCACTACGAGATCAGCAAGGAGAGAAAATTGAAACAGCAGTCTGCCTCAACTGCAATACTGGGTATTTTATTGAACCCCTAGAAACCTGGTCACGACTTCCCTGTCTGGATGATTTTCTGCACTGGTGACATTTCCCACTATCTCTGAATCACAAAAGTCTCCCAGTACCAGATATCTGCTCTCATGCATCAGAGCCACCATTCAGGGTCTTGCTTTTGCTTGGAATTCTTTGCTTCCTTTAGCCTATCCAAATGGCAACCTGTATTCATTTCCTTTCTCGTGCCTTTTTTTCCCCCTACCATGCTTTGTGGACAAAACAACCAGGGCCTCTCTCTCATGTATTATAATTATTCTTATATCACATGGTAACCTATAGCCTGGAGTCCCTTGGGAAACATGTTTCTTAACAATGTTTGTCTGCTATTCAGATAAATGTTAGGAATTACTGAATGATTGCAGAATGCATGGAAAGTGCCTATTGAAATGCTCATGGTGTCTGAAATGAAGTTCCCTTACTCCAAACCTGTGCCTCATTCTGTACTCAAGAAAATCCTTGTTTTTCTCCTGGCAATTCCACAAGTAAAATAACACATCCTGGAAGCAAATGCCTATTATCCTTTCTATCCTTTTACTCATCCTTCCTGAGGAGAAGCAAAGAGAATTGCTGAAATAAGAGAAAAATGCTCTTCTTATTACTCCTAGATTCCTCCTCTTTCTCATGCTGCTTTGTAGGTGTGTTTATAGGAAGGGCTGGATTTCCCACTGGCTACTTTTGAATAGAGGAGAGAGGGTGTGCTTTAGTAACCTTCCATCTTGATCAATGGAGATGAGTCTAGTCTAGCATGATTTCTTGAAGGAAACGCATCTGACTTCAGGAATATTGTCTTGTGGGTAATAGAGAACTCTTGTGGCTACACTCATCTCTGCTCTCCCTTTTCTTTCCCTCACAAACCTTGTCCACTCCATAGCTGAAGAGAAACTTTAGCGCGAAGATTCTAGGCTATACCAAGCGCCAATCTGTAACACGCAGCCCTCTTCTCCTCAGCCTGAGGATGAAACCAACACACAGAAGGAAAAGCAAAACTCCAAAAAACATCAGGTTCTTTTGGTTAACTCAAGAGCCCAACATCCTGGAGACACCTTTCTCTGGACTTCTGTTACATGAGATGATGATTGATCTTGTTTTTAACGTCGATTGTTTTATTGGTGATGTCTCTTCCCTGTACCTAAACCTATGCTTATTTACCTAGCAATGGTGTTGATACTGTGTTTGATTTCCAATCTGGTTCTTGGATCTATGTCTTAGTTGGCTGGCATCTAAAAAGGGAAACAGTATCATTCTATTGTTGGAATTCACAACCCCTTTGGCTAAACCGATTCAAGTTACAGTGTTGACCCTACAAAATGCACCGTTTGTAGTGCAATGAGACAGAAGGAAGATCAGTATTTCCTAAAGAAGCACAATCTACATCATTGATCATTGGTTTAACTTTTCGTTGATCTAAACATCACAACACTTAAGGTAGCAATGCAATATTTATAGGGTAATTATTTGCATCTCAGGTTGAGTTACTTCTCTGTGTTATTATTATATGTGTTGGCTTGGATGGAACTCTTTGATCTAGTTGTTTTAATGTTAAAATTCTGCTGAGTAGTTTTGAGCTATCTGGTACAGAAAGTAAGGAAGAAGTGTCAGTGTTCACAGTCTACACGGTAGCCTTTCACATTTAGAAGTTATGTTAGAACATCATCAAGTGGGCATGTCTCAGAACGAGGCCTGCTAGCTGTGCACCAAAAATATTGAGGGATTACATTACAACATATTCATCTCTTCAAGATTCCTAAGACACATTAGCTTCTTAGAGCCCTGAGAAATCTTAAGAAAATCTCCATTACTTTTCTTAATCATCCATCCTGTTGGTGTGCTCTGTGAGTCATACCCCGTGGAGCATCCTTGAAGAACTGCTGGAGTAGGTGACTATTTTCAAACAGCTTGAAACCGGAAAGGCTACCATGCCGGAGGAACGGCTTGACTGCCTGCCTCCATGAAAGCAAACATCCTCCTGTCACTAAATACTTTCTTGGTAGTCAATAAGAACATATTTGGTTGGCTCAAGAGGAATCTAAATTAAAACTATGCAATATCATACACTATCACAAGCAGTACAGATGGGAACTTGCTTACCAAAGTCACTAGGGAGATGAGATCTGGGAGCTGTGCTCCTCTACTAGAATAGTCAAACAAGGAGATGAGATTTGTGTCACAGCAGGGCCTCACAGTGAGGCTCTGGAAATGCAGGCTGGGTGGGAACGGATGTTCAGCGAGGAACCTTGGAAATACAATCACCAAGGTATTTCTGGATTCTCCAACCCACTAAATTATTGAAAGCAGCTCCACGATCTGGATCATTAAACCAGGAGAACATCCAGCTGTTGAGGCTCCACTCTTCCTTCCTTCATGATGATACAGAGAGAGGAAGAGACAACAAGAGGGACCGTAGACGTCTGCATGAAACAGCTGGACTGGGAACATTTACAAAGGCTTTTGAGAATTGTGCAGGGTGGGGGTGGGGAGAGAACACCAGCATGAAGTCACTCCTGAGGAACCTTCCGGGCTCCACTCACGCTCAGCCTCTCTGCACCGCCAGGCCCAGCTGTGCTCCCTGACACAGGCGCTTGCCTGGTGTTTGTCATCTATGGTTTTCTGTATGCGTACTTGTGGATGATCTGCATGAGGCTTTTCCTTGCTATGGATAATTCCCAAGACATACAGAAAAAAGACTCCTGGACCAGCTCCTCCGGTCACCAGCGTACTTGGGTATAGTCCTATCTCTGATCACTGTTCATGAATGCTTCTCCGAAGGAAGCTCACTGTAATATTATCCAAGATGAAATAGAATTAGGTAAATAGAGCGGTCAAAAGTCATATTAGAATCCTAAGCCAAACAGAAGTGTCTGCGGGATCATTTGCACGGAGGCTCCTCTCCATGGTTATTTATAATGAAAGGCGCCGCTCTGTGTTTGTTCTCTCTTTCATTTTAAATTATGAGTGGTTGGTGCAGGTGATCCATAAGCCACTCTACGGACTGTGAATGTACAATCGATTTGGTGACAAAATGTCTTTTAAAAATCCTTGGACAGCAGGGCGCTGGTGACTCACACCCCAAATCCTAGCTCCTCAGGAGGCTGAGAGCTGAGGATCTCAGTTAAGCCATCCTGGGCAGAAAAATCCATGAGACTCTTATCTCCAGTTAACCACCAAAAAGCCCGAAATGTAAATGTGGCTTAAGTGGCAGAGTGCTATTCTTGAGCACAAAAGCTCTGGGACAGCATTCAAGCCCAGAATTCAAGACCCAGGACCAGAAAACCAACTCATTGAACATGGATATCAGAATTTACACAAAGCTCTGATTTCAGTGAGTCATCCAAGAGAGCTTATAGCTGTAAATCACTTTAAAGTCTGTTTTCTGCTTCCTGAGTCCAAATCATTGTGATTCACAAATACAAAGATAATCTGTGGGTGATTGCCAATGTGGTGGGCCAAATAATTATTTTATTGCAGAGTGGATCTAGTTAAATTTTGGGCCGCTGAATGTTTCTATCATAGATAAACTCAAGTATTCTAGGAGACAATGTGGGTAATACTGCCTGGTTCATGTGTTTTATGTACTCAGGACCATATAATCTCTGTATCCCTGGAATTTTAACTGTATTGGCGATTCACAAAAACACTAATTCTAATTAAATTCATATTATCCTCCATATTATGTTTCAGAAAAATCAGTGCAAGAAAGCTTACTTGACCTTTCTCTTGTCATAAAATAGTAGCAGCGTTGAGACAAAGAGACAGGATTTCTTCCTAGTGTCCCAGGGCACAGGTACTGCACCCAGCTGGGAGAAAGATCTACAATGCAATGCTGAGTGCAGCTGAGCATTACAGAAGACCCCAAATAAGCAAGTTTTGTTTTGAAATGGGGGATTAAAGACTTCTTTGTGCCTCTCCTCACTGGAATTAAGAGCTAAACACTCAACATACTTACTTAGTGCAAAAAAGCAACAGAAAATTTGGCAAAAATATAAAAGATATATTGAAGATATTAAATCAATGATAACACAGAAGGTTCGTGTTAATGCTTTCTTTCTTTTCTTTTTTTTTTATTGTCCAGGTGATGTACAGAGGGGTTTCAGTTGAGTAAGTACATTGCTTTTCATCCTTGTTACTGCCTCCTGCGTTCCCTACCCTCCAACTCGTACAGATCATTCCCAATATATTGTCTTGTGTATATCGCGGTTGCATTGGCTCCCCCTTGTCCTTTTGCTCACCATTCTGTTGTTCCCCTTCCCTTCCCTATATTAAGCAATCATGTTAAAAGGTAGACAGTGTCTGACACTAAAATGTAAGGTCCGCAACAGGGCAGAGTGGCTCATGCCTGTTAGCTGCTGGAGAGGTGGAGACAAGAACTGTTGTTCAAGGCCAGCCCATTAGTAAGCCCACATTTCAATCAAGAGCTGGGCCTGGTGCTAAGCACCTCCCTCCCCAGGTACATGTGAAGTATAGCAGGAGAATTGTGACCCAGGCTGGCCCTAGCATAGGCATGCTACTCCATCCTAAAAGTAGTAAAATAAAAGAGCTGGAAGAATGGCTCAAGGGTAGCGCATCTGCCTGTCAAGCACAAGGTCCCAAGGTCAACCCCAAGTACAAACATACCCCCACAAACCCCAAAACAAGTCAAGCCCATTAAAAATCAATGCTGCCTGTATGAGATGCACTTTAGCTACAAATATCCAAGTAGACCCAAAGTAAGGGATTGAAAAAAAATAGATCATGGCAACGATGTCACAAATACTTTGGGAAAAGAGTAACAAACCAGTGTTAAAGTAAAAATAATGAAGGATCAGAGAGGTGATAACGAAACGTAGAATAGAAATAGTAGAAATAATCAACAGAATAAAGTTATTTGACAGGATTAACAAAATAGTTTTAGTTATATTTATGTAATTGGACAAAAGAATTTCAGTTCAGCATGCCAAGTTATTAGTTCAATGTATTGTGATTATTGTCACCCTTCTAACAATTTCCCTCATCTCTTTCAACCTTACCCATCTCCTCAAGTTTTAATTTTTTAGAAGATTCAAGTGAGCAAACTTTGAACAACATTGACCAAGAAGAGGGAAAAAGACTTACTGAAACTTGGAATAAAATATTAAGCATTACCGTAGACTTTACAAAAATCAATGGGATTATAAAAGAATACTATGGACAAGAGCGTGTTAAATTAAATAGCTAACACATAAAGCAGAGATTCCTGAACAGATACTCACAAAAATTACTCACAAAAATGTAAGAAATAGAATAGCGTAATAATCTTCAACGTGCAAGGAATCAGAGATAATCAAAATTTCACAAAATTTACTCAGAAAGGGAAGTCAAGGCACAGAAGCCTTCATTGGCGAATTTTGCAAAAACACATCAGCTTTTCCTTTTGTGGGGCTTGGGTTTGAACTCAGCTTTTGGCTTGGTGGTCTTCCAAGTCCTCAGTCTTTTCTCAGTGTTTATTTTTGAGATGGAGTCTTGCTTCCTGCCTAGGAAGGTACCTGGACTGTGATCTGCCTATTTTAGGCTTCCTGTCAAAGCTGGGATGACAAGCACCTACCACAGCACAGTTAAGATGGAATCCCACAAGCTTTCCTGTCTAGGCTAGCTGCAAGCTGCAGTTCTTCCAATCTAAGCCTTCCATGACCAGAGATGACAGATGCACACCACAGTGCACAGCTGTTGATGAAGAAGGGTCTTCTGTGAACTCCCAGGCTTGGCTTGAACTGTGCTCCTCCTAACACAACTTCCCAAGGGCTTACAGAGGTGAGCTGCCAGCCCCTGGGTTAATAATGAACGATCCCTTGCAAACCCTTCTGCATAGGAAATGGGAAGGGAGTATTTCCCAGTTCACTTTGTATGGCTGGCATTGCCTTAAAAGCAGAGAAAATAAAATCACCCTTAAACAAAACCTCAGACCTTTAGCTCTTGTGAATTGTTATGCAAGAAAATTCAATAAATTTCTAACAAACCAAATCCAGGAATATATAAAAGGTAGCATAGTTCATGAATAAAATAGATTTGTAAGGTTGATTTAATATTCCCAGATCAATGAATTTAATATATTATGTTAATAGAACAGACGAAACCACATGGCCATCTGAAGAAATGTAGGAAAAATCATTTAACAAAATTCATCTATTTGTGTGTGTGTGCATTTTACTGTATTTTCATTTAGGACTTTGTGCTTCCTATCCAGGTACTCTATCATTCAAACTATATTCTTAGCCCAATTAAATACCTTTTACTTATGAAAAGATTTAATATGTTGGGGAAAAAATGAACAGAAGAAAATATAATTAAAGTTATACTTGATTGCATAATGACTATATGATTCCTATAAGATCACGAACAACATAGGCATGCATATAATTATTACTCTGACTTACTATTTTACTGGAGTTTACTTTCCTGGCATTAGTAAAAGAAAAATAAATAACAAGTACTGAGATTATGAAGGTAAATTTAAAGCCTTATTTAGATGATGGTCCTATATATACTTCATCATAAAAATGCATAAAACATTTAAAACTAATAAATAATGGAGTTGAAGGATGTTAAGATCAGTATTTAAAAACAAATTGCAATTTTATAAACTTGCACTAAGCAATTGAGCCATAAAATTAAGAAAAACTAATTTATAAAAGCACTAAGAAGAATAAGCTCTTAGGAATACATATAACAAAAGAAGTAGCAGACTTATACTCTGAAAATCACAGTACTTTGTTGAGAGAAAGAAGACCTAAATAAGCAATCTATGAACACCAGCTATTCATAGATCAGATGACTTGATAGTATTAAGATGGCAGTACTTCCTCAAATTCATCTAGGATTCAATACAACCCCTTTCCATTCCCATCTGTCTTCTTTGTAGAGACTGACAAGCTGATCTTGAATTTCATCTGAACATTCAAAGGAGTCAGAATAATACAAAACAATCTTGAAAAAGAAAAACACAGTTGGAGAACTCATATTGGAAAGCAAATATTGTGTGCTATGGGCAGAAGTGTATGAAGACAGATGACAGGGCAAAGAAATGGAGCTCAGCGTCCAAGAATAAGCCTTCATGTTTACAGTCATTTCATTCTCCACTAGAGTGCCAAGCAATGTGGTGGACAAACAAAAGTCCCTTAAATATGTGGAGCTGTGACAACTGTATTTACACAGAGAAAGAAGCAAGTGAGCTCCTCTGCCTCCCCCTCTGTGTGTGTGCATGTGTGTGTGTGTGTGTGTGTGTGTGTGCATGTGCATGTATACGGACACAACCATACTACCATACATGTATATAAAAATGACTTAAAGACATAACTTCAACATCTAAAAATATTGGATTCATAGATGAAATCACAGGGCTAAGTCTTCATGTCTCTGGGTTAGGTGATGGTCTCTTAGACACATAAAGTATAAGCAATAAAAAGAGGAGAATTGGACATAATCCAAATTCAAATACTTTTGCTTTAAAAGAAACTATTGAGGATGTAAAAAGGCAGCCTACAGAAAGGAAGAAAGAAAGACTGCACATAGGATACATGAAGAGCTTCTATAACACAATAGTAAAACAGATTGATAGACCCAAATCAATACATGGACAAAGATTCTCAGTAGAACTACCTTCATATAAAATAGACACATGGTCAATAAGCGTGTGAGAAAAATGCTCAGCGTCATTAGCCTTCAGGAAGATGAAAACCAAGGAGAAAGTTACCAATTCATTTACCATGATGGGCTTCGTACAAAAATTGGAGAATCCTAAGTGTTGACAAGCGTGCCCCTTGTGGTGAGGTGGAGAACTTGTGGCACGCCTTCCTGAGGTTACTTTTGTGAGAGAAGCTCAGCCATGGCATGGGAAACTCGCTAAATTCCTTACACCAGCATCACAAGGGGATTTCCTGCTGGCTCAGAGTAGTGGTATGATTGGACATCTAGGACATCAAAGCAAAGTGTAGACTATTGTGTTGGGTTACTACTCTCGATTCTTCTTTTTTCTCATACAAGTAGCTAATGTACAAAGAAATCTCCTCGTCCGTGGTGGGTAAGCAACAGGCAGGAAGAACCTCAGACCTCCTCATGCAAGTAGCTAATGTACAAAGAAATCTCCTCGTCCATGGTGGGTAAGCAACGGCAGGAAGAACCTCAGGCCTTGATGTAGATAACACCTGCCGTGGGGATGGACCATGAAACCAAGCAAACAGAATTGCAGGGAAGCATGCAGATCGGATAAGTAGCTCCAAAGCAGAAAAAAAATGTGACTGAATGCCTCGGAGTCACAAGATGCCAAAGAAGAAGGGATAGAGGTACACAGGCGAGATAGAAGCAAACACATTGTGGAGATGGTAGAAGTCGGATCTTGGGAAAGAAAGAAGAAAACAAAACCGTTGCAGAGAACAAGCCACAGGACAATCACAAAGGAAGGAAAATCAACTTTAGAGAAAATGTGACCAGAACAAGCTTGAAAAGAACAGCCAAAGTAAAATAGAACAATTGATGAATACTCGTAAGGGAATAATAATAGATGACCAAAGAACACAATCGAAAATCACAGATGGCATTTAAAAAAAATCAATGGCAACATAGGAAGGTGTCTTTAAAAGAGGAAATAAAAATCTATGGAAAGGATAAACTTTTAGTGAATACTTGTACAGGTTGATAAAGAATGAGAATATTTCAGAGGATTTATTGAAAAATAAGGAATTCTGTAGTATACAGAGATCAGTACCAGGAGCCAAGGATGTATGTGTAGAACCCACAGGGAGAGAAATTATAACCTAATCATGATTGTACTCAGAAAAGCTGCAGTACAGCAACAAAACCCTGGGGACTTCAACTCTCTTGAGCATTTCTTTTAAAAAAAATCATTGAATAATAAGCTTCAGTGAATCGACAGATGGATATAAAGGCCAGGGTAAAAGATACAGCAGTGAACATCAAACTCAGGCAGATGTAGACCTATGTCAAAATGATGGCTAGATTCAAGTAGTAAAGTGACATAGAAATAGTAGGTCAATACAGGAAGTTACGTTTCCTTCTATCAGGAAAGCGAGACAATCTTTAGAGTTTCAAAGCCAGATTATGGAGGAAAAAAATATTACTTTTTCGATCAATGGATATTTTAACTCTACTGATCCACACAGGTATGGAGATACTGTAGGGACCAAAGTCAGCCTGTTCTGGTATATATTCTAGGGAATGTATGTATATATTAGCATATACATAAAATATTAATATACACATATTATAGTACATATAATTATATAATATAGAATCACATATAATGTAAAATAATATATTGTACATAATATATTATAGCATATTATATGTGATTATAATATATATATGAACACAGGTATTTATTATTATGACACATAATTATAATAATTTTTAATATTTAATGATATAATAATGCATATTCTTTTTAGTCTAGAGAAGCCAGTGTTGACTGAGTTATTTAACACAGTGAAGCTGGACAAGTGATACTTGAAGTAAGCCGAATGATGAACAGACATGATCATTAGAGCTGTAATGGGAGAGAGGTCTGGGGAAGGGCTGAAGTTCATGGTGACAACTTGGAGGCTGTGATTGATTCCTCGTGGAACTGGTGCAGTTGGCCATGCAGAGAGCCCCAGCTGCGCACAGGTGAACAAGGAGGCCAATGGGGGAGGCAGCTTTCCTACCGAGGACAGAGGAAGCCACCAGTGAGGACTGTGAACAGCGGGAGCGTTAGCCTTTCAAGTATCCATTATCGTGCAGAAGCCACAGGAAAAGATGTCAAAAAGCACCTGGAGTTAGTGGCTCAGACTGTGTGGAGGAGACAGATGGAGGTAGATCTTCAGATCGACTAGTGTAGAACCTCATTTCTAAATGTGAAAGGATTTCTGAGGGTCTGGATGGGATGTGGGCTCAGAGAAAGGAAAGATGCTGAGATGGTGAAGGGGAGGTGAGGGAGGGTTAGGCCAGCATTGAGATGCCGATCGGTTACATGAAGGTAGGTGTCTGTACAAAGCTTGCGCTCAGGAAGAAGGTGGTGTAGGGAGACAAATCTGGTACTCACTAGCATGTAGATGGTACTTAAAACCTGGGGGATAAAGAGAAGATCTGTAGTGCAATTCATTGTGAAAATGATTCCATCACCATTATATCACACGGTGAAATATGTGAAATATGGTCTAGGAGGGGGACATTAGTCCAATCTTCCAACCTTGACAATGCATCGTGAAAACACATGATCAGTATTCAAACAATACTCACCTCTTTCCCCAACAGTGGAAAGAGTCATATTACAATTATATAATCTCATAGAAAGTGGAGTCATATATTTTGGGTCCTATAAAATGATGCTGCTTTTCTTTAAGATCTTCAGAGGGAAACACACATTGACCTGACTCCAGGAGTCACTGAATAGCACAGTAAGAGGCACCCACCCCCCTTCAAATACACAATGAGTTGAGGTCTGAACTCTATACTCAGTAATAGGTTTCTTAACTACATGACAAATCATTCCAGTGATTCAAAATATTTATTGCATGAATAATTTGATGGGAAACAACTCATGTTGCATTTCTTGTGGCGACATTTCATGAAAATGAAGTGCAACCTGTTCAGAAAACTATGCTGAGCATCTGAAATCAGTTTACCTTGTAACCCCAATCCATTCGGAGTACAAGCAAATGTTCTTCTAAAGCTGCTATGCTTTTAGCTCTACCTTAGTTATTACTTTTGTCGTGAGGAGTGCCAAAACTCATGCCTTTTGCTTAAGCAATGAATACTTTTACATATTCATTTTACCGCATGCATTGTGTTGTTGGAAAATGGGTCCAGTATAATTTCTCTAATAAAAAAAGATGAAAAGATCTCATGATTGCCTAATATAGTTGGCTAATTACTCATTATAAAACAAAAAAGGAAAATCTTCATAATGGAATATTAATAAGGAGTTATCTCAGTAATGGCTTTTTTGGGTGTGTGTGTGTGTAAAGAGTGCTCTTTCTAAGCCTAGTTTTTCTGGCATCTCAAAAACCACCATCTCATAATTCCATTTCTGATAACTACTTCAAATAGGCCAATACTGTCTCTCTCTAAAAAGTATAGCTGTAGCCCAAAACCTCAGGACACCCACCAGCTAAAATACCATCGAAAATTCATGCCATTAATTATTTTAACGGTGGTCTAAAGTAACTCATTTTGGATTGTGTTCACCCAGGATGGATATTTGATTGCATTTAGTGTTACCTCTCCACCTTTAAAAAAAATTGAAAGTAAGACCACACTAAAGCTACCAGCACAACTATGTTTATTGCAGCATTATTTACCATAGCTAAGATCTGGAACCAACCCAGATGCCCCTCAGTAGATGAATGGATCAAGAAAATGTGGTATATATACACAATGGAATTCTATGCCTCCATCAGAAAGAATGACATTGCCCCATTTGTTAGGAAATGGAAAAACTTGGAAAAAATTATATTAAGTGAAGTAAGCCAGGCCCAAAGAAACATAAGTCCCATGGTTTCCCTTATTTGTAATATCTAGTATATGTATGAGTCAAGCGGAAAAGGTCAGATAATGTGATGTCAGGAAAATGAACCGTTAGATGTGTATTTTAATGTTTTTTTCTTTCATGCATGTGTTTCTAACGCATTTATAAGATTATCTCTTTGTTGCTTTGTATGTCCCTCCCCCACAGTATAACCCCTGCTTTCACTATATTTGATGTCAGTATAACTTGTGGAGGAGATGGAGAAAAACCAGTTGTTTAAGGATACAGGTGGACCTGTTGCAACAATGAGAAGTACAAGTTGTCATGTCCAAAACGAGCTTTACAATGTCGGTGCAGGGGGGGGGGGAAGGGGGGGAAAGAGAACGATTGGGATTGGGGGAGAGGATGTGAAGGGTAAGCAAAGGAGGAGGCTGCAATGCTTGGTAAGAAATGTACGCATTATCCTGCCCATGTAATTGTAACTCCTCTGTACAGCATGTTCACAAATAAAATAAAATTTAAAAAAAATTGAAAGTGCTAGGTGCAAACTTCCTATTTATTAAATTGCTTGGGCACTTCAGTTGCTCCTTGGGGCCGTGTGCTGTGAGTTGGACCTGGTGGAGTGTGAATCATTCATATCATATCCAAGTGTAATGACTGCAAGGGGTGTGTGTGTGGGGGGGATGGGGAAACCACTCTCCTGAACTGAGTGGGCCTATTCCTGGCCTCTTGCAGGCTCGGGGTGGATGGCCACGGGTGTTGCCCTCAACCCCCTTTCGTCACTTGACTCCTGACAAGGAAGGCCTCCCTCGGGCGCATACCCTGTGCTGATTTCACCCTCACTCTTCTCCTTTCCTGCCCTGGTCATGATGTCTTCCCAATCTCTTTTGGAAATCCGTCGGAAGCCTTCAAAACCCTCCTTCCCCTCCCTGTGTCTGCGCCCCTGTGTCCTGGACCCTTCTCTGCAAGCCTTTTTAGGTGTGGTTGCCTCTCTCTTCCATCCCTGGTAGCTCAGGTGTGACGGAGAAGGGAGACCAGGTTCCTGAGGTCATGCCCCACCTCCTCCCTCTAGTCCCAATGTGCCCTGGGGGCAGCTGGCTTCTGTCCCCTCACCCCACCTGCCTTCTCCCCACTTCTCACATCGCATGTGCACTAGCTACAGTCTTCAAATGGTCCACTGGTCACTTATTCTTTGGCTTCTTCTGGTCTTTTGTAAATGCTGTTCTACTTGCCTGAAGTGCTAGCTGCCCTCTGTTGCGAAGTCAATGCCCATGTTACCTTCAGTTCTCAGTCCACACATCAGCTCTCCAGGGTGAGCTTGGTTGCTTGGTCCCCACTTAGCAATCCTATGAGCCTTAAGTCCCCTGTGACACCTCTCATTAGTGCCAATCCCTAGTTTATTTATATCATTGTCCGAGCAGTGATTTATGTTCAGCGACATGAATATCTGACAGCTCACTTTCTCTTCTAGACTGTAAACTGGACAGGATGGGTACAGAATCTCTCTGGGACTACGATATTATCTACAGTACCTAGAATAATGATTAACACTGTAAGTATTCAATAAATACCTGCTGCATCTTTGGTGGACACAGGAGTGACAGGTCTAGGAATACAAAGTACCATGTGCAACATCTAGCTCTTCCCCGGGAAAGCGACGATGGCATGAGCTCAGTATGCTATCCCCTCACCCTAGGATAAAGGCAAAGGTCATCTTCCTATGCACTCAGAGATCCCAACTGTAAAACAGTGTTTCTAGTTGGTAGAGAAACATGAAAATAATCTTTCTGACTTGGACTTTTTATTTGATTTTATTTTAGTAAGTAAGCACTATTGTGGATGGAACAATATCTTCCCAGAACTTATATATAGAAGTGTTTATCTTCAACATCCCAGAATGAAACCTTACTTGGAAATAGGAATATTGCAGACATAATTAGTAGATATGTACTCAGCAGGGTAGGCTCCTACCACATATATCTGGTGTCCTTGTACTATAAAGAGAGACTCAAACATAGTCACAGTGATACAAGAATGTCTAGTAGACCTGGGGTGACATGTCTAACAGCCAAGGAAAGCGATTGTCAAGAAACCATCAGAAGAACAGAGAAGTGAGACACAGATTCTCAGCCCAGCCTCAGAAGGACCATTTTAGTCCACTGAAGTTGCGATCATAGAAATACCGTAAGCAGAGAGGTGTATACACAACAGAAAATGGACTTCCTGGTTTGGGAGGCTGAGAAGTCCAAGAGAAAGACTATCAGATTGTTGTCTTCTCCTTGGCTCATGATGGTTTTATTCTCACCATTGTATTTTCCCTTGCACTGCGGAGAGGAACTAGCTCGCCCTCTGGGATCTCTTTTAGAAGAGCACTTACCTCATTTGGGAGGACTCTCCCACCATGGCCTACTTAAAGGCTTCACTTTCCAATATCATCACAGTGGGGGTTAGGGAATGCAACATGTAAACTTACAGGGAATGTAAATATTCCGCTGATAGCACAGAACCAACCCTGTGGAGGCTGGATCTTGATTTCTCTAGCTTATTGAACTTGGAAGTCATAAATTTCTGTTGTTCAAAGCATCAGCGCAGAAAGTGAATATAAACACCAGTGGATGTCTGATCTTGAGTTTTCATTTGGAAACAACCAGACAGCTGACAGGCCAAGATCATTGGATACCTCATGGCAAGTTCTATACATTTCTAGGAGATAATTATTCTTGAATTAATAACATAAAACCTGTCTGCCCATCCATAACAATCGAATCCAATCAAAACACTAAAAGCAACTAAACTCTCAGGAAAAAACACACTTGGAAGGGAAAGCAGTTAAAACGCAATTTCACAAACTTGCTGCTAATTACATGGCATCACAATTCCCAACTTGCCAGGAAAAATGGACATAATTTAGACTTTGGTATTCATGCTCAACATTGTGCATTATTTTCTTGATTATACCCCAAGGGTTTAAGAGAAAACCAAATTCTTTCCTTTGACAAATGCTTGCTTCATGTGTGTATTTGGCAAACATGAGAGCAGCTGTTAATATATCCAGCTCTGTATGTCCTTTGAATATTCAGAGAAAAAGAAGACATGGCTCTTAATTACATGGTCCCATAACTCCCAACTTGCCTAACATGATAAGGTGGATATAATTTAAATTTCAGGATGTTTCCCCAACACTATACCTTGTTTCCTTTTTTCTGTCTTTGGACTCTCTCCCTACTTCCTTCTTTTTTTACTTTCTTCTTTTCTCCCTCCATTCCTCCCTCCCTCCTTCTCTCTCCCTTATTCCTTCCATTTCTTATCCTTCCTTTCCCCTCCCTCTCTTCTTCCTTCTATATTTCCCCTTCCTCCCTCCCTCCTTCCTTCCCTCCCTCTTTTCCTTCCTTCCTTTCCTCTCTTTCATCTCCTTCCTTCCTCCCTCCCTTCCTCCCTCCCTTCCTTCCTTCCTTCTTTCCTTCCATCTCCTTCCTCCATCCCTCCTCTCCCTCCCTTCCACCCTCCCTCCTTTCCTTCCTTCTTTCCATCTCCTTCCTTCCATCACTTTCCTTTCATCACCTTCCTTCCTTCCTTCCTCCTTTCCTTCCTTCCTCCCTCCCTCCCTCCCTCCTTCCCTCCTTTCCTTCCCTTCTTTCTTTCCTTTCTTCCCCAGGACCTTATGTATGCTAGGCAAGTGCTCTACCACTGAGTGACATCCTCAGTCCCTGTGTATTTTTGAGAGACATCCTAAAGTGAAAAAATCAGAGATGGTTAACATTTGCATAGCTATGCTGCAACTAGTTTATAGATACGTGAGATGGTAGAGAAGAGAGAAAAGAAAAGGCAGGCGAGGAAGTGGCTAGAATTCAAGTAGGGAATATCTTAGACAGCTGTGACCCAAATGACTGTATTTCCCCCAAGTTCATGTTCTGAAACCGAATCTCAGTGCAATTGTATTGAGAGTTTAGGGGGTGATGAAGCTCTTATAAGAAAGGTGGTGAGGGAGTTTACTGACTGCTGCAGCCACCCGAGGATGGAGTAGGAAGGCCCCATCCATGCGGTAGGCAGTCAGCGAGCCTTCGCTAGGCAAGGTTGTGCCTTGATTTTGGGATTCACAACTTCCAAAACTGTCAGCAATTCATGGGTTGTCTGCAAAATTCTCCTCAGTGCTGAGTGAAGGTGTTTTGTTATAGCAGTCTGAAGGGAATCTTCCAGGGTGACCCAAGGCCTGAGCTTCTAAGAATCCTGATTCCTTGGTGATTTGGTTGCAGTTCCAGTCCTAGTAGGATCTCTTGGATGAGTAGCTTTTCCCCTCCCGGACACTCACTAAGGATCTAGTTGGAGATGCCGAGTCTCGAAGAGTTCTCTCCACAGCACTGCTGGACCAGGGAAGTGCATGAAGAAACAAAACCCCGTCATCTCCAGAGATTCACCATCTATGACGCTGCCCAACCCCACCCGCACTGCCTGCCAGGACCTCTGCCAGCCACTGCTGCTAGGGGCTGAAAATCCAACCTGCATCTCTCAAGAGTGAACAACCTGAGCTCTGGAGAGATTCAGTGACACATTCACCATTTCCACGGCTGAGGTGGTCATTCTGACCCGAGTGCTCCCTTTCCTTTCTTTCTTTTTCTTTTTTAACAACAGCTTAATTAAGATTACACACCCGACTACGTCTCACAATGTCAATTCATCAGCTCTGGGAATAACCAAAAGAGCATCTTAAAAGCTAGGGAAATGATCATAAGAAGGACAATAAGGGCACCGCTACTCGAAAGCATAAATGTAAGTGCTTGTCATAGTTTTCACTGTGGATGTTATAGCAAAAGAAACTCATGAGTTGGCTGAAGCCACAGAAGCCCAGGGGTCTTTGTTATATTTGATGTCCAGGAAAACCTTTAATTATTCACTTTAAACATGAAGAAATTATATCTTTTATAGAACCTGGGAAATCATAGTTGCTTAATAAATAGCATTCTAACTAAGGAGAAAAGAAAGAAGGGGAGGGAAAGAGGAGAGGGAAGGGGGGAGGAAGAAGAGGAGAAGGACAGGGAGAGAGAAAAACATCTTGTGCTCCACATCTCCAAACCTTATTATTCAGCAGCTCCCTCTCCCTCCTCCCATTCCCATCTCAGAAGCCTTATTTGTTTTCTAGGAGAGGAGCCCATAGAGCCTCAAACTGGACTCTGCCATGAGTGTGGACAGGTGTTCTATAAGACAGCTTGAGGCACATTCAAACTGAATCATTCTTTGCTGACAGCAGCAATGAAAGCATTTTCATGCATCTTAGTTTTGGGTCCTGGATATCTTTTCAATAATTCAAACGGAAACCAGCAATTACTCTTAAGGACCAGCCAGATAGGAAGCTTTATTTCTAGCGTAAATTAGATTTGGATTTCCAGTGGCTACATGTAGTATTTGTATGGGTCTAAATATCGACTTCAGGACCACTCTTGCAAGAGGAATGTTATTCTTAATAAACATGTGCATGTTCACATCATCCGTGTAGCTTTTTAAAGCATGCATATACAGGTTAATTAATTGCATACAGTGATGCAGCTACTGACAGTTCTACCAGGACGCCCAGCAAATGATTTCTGCTTTCCTTTCTGAACAGTGAGGACCGATATTAAGCCAGGGAAGGCAATTTTGCAGACTGACATTTCGTTTCTTCAGAAATGTCTGTGTTCCTCTGTGCCTGTCATTCAAGGCAGCCCCAAGATTGGCTGCCTATATTCTGTCCCGTCTTCTAGGACTTTCATTCACAAATGTTTGATGATAAATAATTGCACATGGCAAAAAGATCCCTTGAAAAAAATCATTCATTGGAATTACATAGGTAGATGGAAAAAGGAAAAAATTAAAAATTGCAATTTAAAATCACTCTTCCTTGTCCAACATACTGTATTATAATATGAAATTCACTTGTTAAAGGGGAATAGTTTCTGCCTTCAAAGAAGACCCAAAATGCAACACTTTTTGGCTCCCTGGTTAAAATCCCTATATACGGAAACTAGTTGAAGGAGGCAGACTCCTGGTGAAGTCCTTGTGACTTAGAGGAGACAGGAGGTTTGAAGGCCAGCTTACAGATTCATTTTCTAAGACAGATTATTTGGCAGATATTTGCTACTCTCCAAGAAGTTTTTAGCTTATTCTCAATTAAATAGATCAATACTCCTTAAACTGGGATGTTTCAAAGAATGAGGCAGTAATTTAAATACAAGTCTTGAGTCAGAAGATAAGGCTTAGACTGCCGATTCAGTCGTTTGACTCTTTAATAAAGGCACTTAACATTCCTACCTTTGTGAATTTTTTAAAGAAAAGATTTAAAAAATAAGATGACTTTATAATATAAACTACAAACTATCAGAGAAAACCGAAGTGATAGTTCTTTGTTTAGCCCTTTTATTCATAAAGATATGGATTTTTTCTAATGTGAGCCTCATTTATATACTAAAACGTATAGTATATACAATCAACACAACAATTTTTATTGATCTACATCTTGTGACATTCACACAATATTTGTTTCCCAAACCTCACATTGATGTCAATTTTATGTGCCTCTCACGCTTCCTTCTATTTGTATTAGATACTCATAAATACTAGGTGCAGGGGTACAGGAGTATGTGCCTAGCAGAAGCAGCAAGACCAGCTGCAGCAGGACGCATAATGGATCTGGGTAATTATAGTGACTATAAGCTCCCTCTCTTTCACTGAATTTTTAATTCACTATTATCTGGAGAATGTATCCAGTTTGAAATGGTTGGATTATTTAAAAGGAAAAAAAATCTTGAATGTCTTTTCCTAAGAGCAGAAGAGCAATTAGGGTATAATTCTGGTGCCTTTAAAACTTGTTTGTGTATTCTTCAGTGTTGATTATAAAAAGGGACACAGGAAACAAACACAAGATGTTTTAAAATTTAATGGAACATCTGACCACCATAGGTTCTTCAAGAAAACTCCCATTTCTTGGGTGGTATACCTGAAAACATTGTGTTGATTGTATCTACCTGCATAGCAGACTGCTGAGGGGTGGAGCTGTAGGTATGTTCCAGTAGGAGGGAAAGTCGGAGTGCTTCATTTACGTAATTTCTGTTCCTTTTTGGGGACATTTGCCAGCAAAGTTTAATTCAAGGCATTTCTGGGTAGCATCATAGTCTCATTAAGACTACTTTTCATCCGTCAATGAGGAGGCGAATCTTATACATTAAACACATATTCCGTAATATAAATCCTGAGAAACTATTTTATATGTTTCTTGATTTTATGTTCCTTCAAAGTTATCCTCTCAGCATCTTAAACATGTAAAAAATATAACACTGATGATCATAAACTGTGTTTCATTATTTATTTGATTAGATGAATGAATAACCTATCTTTTCATCACAGATTGTGTTCAGAGTATTAGAGAACTATTATACTGCTACCATTTCTGTTAGTACTGGCTAAAGAAATGAAGAGGAGCTGTAATGCATTTCAGTGACACCATAACCAAAGGGCTCTCATATAATAAAAATGAAATATGTATGTAAATTTGGGGATAGAATGGAGTCTTTATTCTAAAGCATGACTCAGGTCAAAGCATTCCTACTTACTACTTCCAAAATTAGAAGAAATATATCTAATCTTGTAACAGCAAAATAAGTCCTTGAAAGGGTAAATTGGAGCAAAGGAAGATAAACCATAGGGATTTAGACAGGAAGAAGAATTTATGTGTATACATAAAAGCTATCATAGAGATGGGATTAGTATCCACAAATATTGGAAAGATCTATCAGAATGAAGGTGTACGTGTGGCCACACTCGTAAACCCTGTGTGTATACATACACTATAGACAGAACAAATTCATGCACTTAGAGAAAATTGTAGGAAAGAAAATGTCAAGGCATAATTATAGCTGTAAGAAAAAGATCACTCATGTGCCTATGCTTATATGATCTGGGCCTAGAATTCCCACCACCACAAAAACATATTAGTCTACTATTAATCTTTACTGCCTTCCTATTGGTTAGAGTGTCAGTTTTATCCTAGTCACCTTGACTTTGGGGGAAAAAATGGAGTTGAATGAAATGTGATGGAGAGAATGAGAAGCCAAGCCTGGTGCACGAACTGCTGCCCAAAGGGTCTGACTCAGCTCGGGGACTTAGGGCTGTTCCCAGAGGCAAAGATTGCCAATCCAATGGAGGGTCATGTGTATGTGTGTATGCATGTGCACGTGTATGTGTGTGTGTATGTGTGTGTGTGTGTGTGTGTGTGTGTGTGTGTGTGTGTGTGTGTGTGAGGTAGGATTTAGATAATTCCAATAACTTGTTTTTCCAGATTGTTCCTGAGATGACCATCTTTTACTTTTTATCTGAAGGACAAGGTGACCTTATTTTTCTCTAAAACACTTAAATTACAATAAAAATACTATGCTATCTTTGGAGGCATTTGTGGAGATTTATGTGTTCCAAATCATGTGACTTTTAGACCTGAAGTATGTAATTATTTTCATTTCCTCTTCTCCATAAATATCCAGGAACGCAGATAGCGAAGTTGTTTATGGGTTGGGCATGATATTTTCTAATCTACACCAAGGACTTAAGCATAGATACTTCCCTTCAATATATAGCTACTTTTACCCAGGAAATTAAATAGTGAAAGAAAAATGCAGAAAAGTCTCCCTCTCTCCTTACAAGCCTATGATCTTTCAAAAGAAAGAAAAAAAATGACCAAAAGAGGAGACTCTTAATAAGAATCAATACAGAAAACTTAAATAAAAATATAAGAGATCATCAGGAAAAGTTCAATGAAAGAAATAAGAAGAAAAGTAAGGCAATTAAGTAGACAGTAAAATTAAGGATAAAGAGGTAAAAAATTCCCATTGCTTAGGTGATAATATTGAAAGGGAGAGATAGTTATTAAGGATGAATAGGTTCTAGCCAATCTGAGAATCAAAGAAGTTTTGCAAACATGTATCTCATTACCATTGGAATATAAGGTAGCAAAATTCATTGCAGTAAGCAGTAGTTTGAAATATCATCCTTGAAGTTAGTTTTCTAAAATAGTTCTTTCCCTCTTTTATATAGCATTCTTTAATATCTCAGCAGTAAACTAAAAATCTTTCTTAAAGAGTTAAGGCCTTGATGCTCATGTGCCTATAAGTAGCCACTGGGAATATAATTTCCCTCCATACAGGGTTCCTCTTGGGAAAACAGACTTGGCTTTCAGTTGCAGAGGTTTTGGGGTTTCCTCTCCTTCCTTCTGGCCTTTATTTTAGTCATCAAAGGCCTTCTGCTTTGATCTTCATTTCCTTTTACAAGACAAGGAAAGAACTGGTCATTTGCTTATAATTATGGCATGCTTATTATATTAAAAATGACCCAGTTCTCTGTGTTCATAAATGGACTGGGATCATTCCGTCAGAATGGCCTTTTAAGATCAATCATTTTAAATTGCTTACTCCCAAATGACATCTATATATTCTGCTATCTGGAATTTTTCTAGCATGTTCCAGCACATATCTAACATTTTTTTTTTTACTAGGGGGCCTTCTGAGGGATTACCACTCTCACTGTTCTTATATTGAATTACAAGAAGAGACACTTTCTGCAGAGCAGTTAGTGTGCATAGAGTGTGATTTCACACATGGAAAGCTCCAGGAGAAGTCTATTCCCTCATCTTTGCTTTGGTCTTTCAAACATGCTGAAAATGGCATCACCTTCCTCTAAGTCTTCATTTCCCCAATTCCTTCCACCACGCCCCATTCTTTCCTTGTTTCCTCTGCACAGCAGCCAATAACATCGTGACTCTAAGACCCAGGAATAAGCGAATGCTAAGGGTCACGCCTGTGTTCTAACGTGGCAGACACAGAAGGACTGCGATTTCTTTCATTTGGATACTTTTCTTCTAATGATTCAGCCTAGGCTCATAATAGCTTTCTGAGAAGCTGTGTCATGCTGCTCTATCAGTAGCTTTCCAACTGTCCAGGAAGCCAGGCTGTAACAGACCTGGGACTCCAGAATACAATGCAAGTCTGACTAGCATACATTGTCTTTTGAGCTGGAATCAATTGTACTAGCAGAAAACATACCTCTGTTAAATACATCTATCCTTTCCACATCTCTAAAAAACAGAATTATTATTAGAGAATTACAGTTCAGATTCCCCCCTCCCCGGGAATATTGCTTTTCTTCCCCTTCTTAGCTCTTTATGTGGGTGAGAAAAATTTATCATCAAAAACACACACGATTGTAGAAAAAAATTATCAAGTACCAGGCTGGGAGATGGCTCAGTGGTGGAGTGCTTGCCTTGCATGTGGAGGCCCTAGGTTTGATTCCTCAGCACCACATAAGCAGAAAAAGCTTGAAGTGCCACTGTGTCTCAGGTGGTAGAAGCACTAGCCTTGAGCTGAAGAGCTGAGGGACAGCGCTCAGGCCCAGCGCTCAGGCCCCAAGACAGACAAAACAAACAAACAAACACACCCATATGAGGTGTTACAAAAAGAAAACTGCCATTAACTTTTAATAGCAACTCTCCTCATAGAGCCTTGGGAAGAACAGAGCTTCATGAGAATGCAGGCCCCTGACTTCCATCAATCCTCTGTTCTGCAGGGGGGAGGCACAGCATAAATGAGCATGGAATAAATGAGCATGGAAAGTAGAGGAGCCCCGGGGGCAGCCTGGATGTTGAGTTCTTCTGTGCTGCACCAACTTTGCATCCTTTAGAAAGCCACTTAACATGCCCAGCCTCAGTGTGCCTCTCATGGAAGAGAGGATCTTGGGTACATGAAATTTAAAGTCCATTTTTGGGTACAAAACCACAGTATATCTTTTACAACAGAAGTGCAGCTCTCGTGACTCTGGAGCCTGAGAATCAAGTTCCCGATCAAGGTGCTCCCCAGCATGGTTATGGTGAGGGCCCGGTGTCTGGCTGGCATGTTGCTCCCATGTGTCTCTGTTGTGGGGGAGAGGGGATCCTTTGTCGTCCTTTAGAAGGACACATTCCATCCATCACTGTTCTGGGTTTTAGGACATCATTAATAAACAGACATGGTAAAGGCCATTTCCTCATGAAGCTTCCCCTCCACTGAAGAGGCAGGCAATGCGTAAGGTTGACGTGTATACTAAGTTAAGTAGTAGTAAGTATTGGCAATAAAGCAGTAAAGGTTATTAGTACATATAGGTGGGGGGAGGAGTTGAAATCTTAAGTAGTGAAGGAAGCGAGAGCAGTCACGTGCCCTTGAGAGGAGAATTCTACAAGCAAAGGACCCATGGAGTCTGAGGTGAGAGGCTGCCTAGAGGAGCAGCGATGAGGTCAACAGAATGGAAACAGCGTGGAAGAAAGATAGAGACGAAACTCAGAAGGAGGAAGGAACTATGCCACATAACTTCTAATTGGTCTTTGCTATTGTGGTTGGTGCTAGGGTCTGAACTCAAGGCCTGTTGCTCGTTAGGCAGGTACACTATCATTTCAGCCATGTCTCTGTCTCTTCCACTTATATTTTTTATTTCTTATTTATTTCTCAGACAAGATCTCAACATTTGTTTTTCTAGGTTGGACTCAGACTGTGATCCTTCTAACCTACACTTTTCATGTAGCTTGGGATAACAGATGTGAACTCTCACACTCTGCTTGTTTGTTGAGATGAGGTCCCACTAACTTTTAGCTGGTTGTGAATGTCCTCTTGATATTAGGCCCCTGATAGGTGCTATATTGGAATAATGTATATTTTTGTATATATATGTATATATACATATATGTATACATATATGCACACACATATATGTATGTATACATAAGTGTATATACATATATGGAAATATATGTATACATATGTGTATATACATATATGTAAATCTGTGTATATATGCATACATATTGTATATATACAAATATATATGCATATATATGTGTAAATAAAATCTCTGAGTATAATGAAAAGCCATTAAAAGGTTAGACTATCATGGAGAGAAATGGGAAAGAGGATTGTGGTTATTTTTTAAAATAGAATCATTATAACTAGAGTGTTGTGATAAGTCCAATAGCATGAGGAAGAAGGGCAGTATCACCCCATTGACAGGTAGTGCTTGGACCCACAGAGCAGCAGGTGAGGTATTGGAAGATAGTATAATTCTTCTCATGACTTGAAGATTGGCACAGTAGAATGTCCTGGGTTTTTCTGTTTGTTTTACACTTCATTTCTGTCTAGAACCTAGCAAATTTATCATCAAATCCCAAGTACCTTTTCTCACTTATTGGCCCAAACCCTCTAGTTTGTGTCATCCACATTTGTGATGAACACCATTTGAGTCCTTATCTGGGGACCCTGAGAATTGCAGGATGGGCTCTAATCACAGATGTGCCCTGCCCCAGCGCACCTGCCATCCTGGCTTACAGTGCTGGCTGTACCACATCCAAGGAAGAGTCGCCCATCTGTCAGCCTAGCAGAGTTCAATTCCACTCAGTTGTCCAGCCACTGGTAAATGGCTCCCACATACACTCAGCCTTATGCCAGGCTCTGCAATGGGGTATGGACGAGGCTGTTCATACATGATTAGCTACCAGCACAACCATGTTCACTGCAGCATTCTTTACCTTAGCCAAGATATGGAATCAGCCCAGATGTCACATGATGGATGAATGGATCAAGAAAATGAGGTGTACGTGTACACAATAGAATGCTACTCATGCAGCTGAGAGAATGATATTGTGCCATTTGTAAGGAAATGGAAAGGCTTGGAAAAATTATAGTAAGCAAAATAAGCCAGAGAAACATGGGCTACATGCTTCCCCTCATTTGTGGTAACTAGAATATGCCTATGAATCTATAAGTAAGCATACTAGGTGGTGGGTAAAGGGTTAAAAAGGAATTAACTGAGGTGTAATCGACTCTGTGGAGAGCGCAAATAGTGTAATTCTTTACAAAGAAGAAGTCAAAGCCCAACAAAATAAGTACCAGGGATGAGTACTTGCAATAGGAGGAGGGTGGGGCCCAGGGGAGAGGAATAGCAGAATGATGGGGGAAAGAGGGGAGAATGCAGAAAAAAATATTCATTGTTTATACCACAGGATTGAGAACTATAAGGGAAGGGGTGGGTCAAAGGTGAGTGAAAATGTGAAGGTGTTGAAGCCAAAAAGAGATAGGACTGCCCACCCAGAAATGATGAGAATCTGGCAGGGCTTTGGTACCATCACACAAGGGGCGGAAAGAGCTTAAAACACTTTAGGGGATTTTCCAGGGGAGGCTGGGCATGACGCTGAGAGCGCTGTCTCAGGTGTGGGATCTCTGGCTGTTCTGGCTGAGAACTGGCCCTGTTTCATGGCTAGAATGAGAGCCTCTGGAGGTGGTTTTTGCTTATGGGGTGGTGTGGCTATGGTGTGATGTAGGTAATGTACCCAGAGACAATGAAAGATGCAGTCCAATATCTTGGAAGCCGAGTTCGGTACCCTGGTTCTGCTTGTTGGAGAGATAGTTGAAGATAGAACAGAAAGAGGAAGACATGAGAAAGAAAAGAAGCAGAAGGAAGAGGAGATGGCGTTCAAGAGGTCTGGAGAGAAACATGGGAGAATCAGCCTCTGTGTCAGGTGTGGGCATTTAGATTAGGGTAGGAAGCAATTCTGATGCTGACCGAAGCAGCTGTGCAAATCTGTGAACTGAGAAAGAGAGGGAAAAAAAGGGGAGGGGAAATATTCCTTTGTAGGCCTTGGTTTAAGGAAAAACTCATGTTTACTTGGGACATCCAGGTCAGAGTCCCATGTTATTAAATCTCAGTGCCAATCTAGAGGACATATTTCTCTTCAAGGTCATGGGGAATCTCTTTCATGGCTGGTAGCAAGTAAAGTGTTACAACATCTTTTAAAGGCATACAGCTATTTTTATAATGTGGCCTAGTTATCCCACTCCCGAGAATTTATCTAAAAATAGAACCCTACAGTTTATAACTCCATCCGAAAAGTCCCCACTGAAGTCTTATTTTTGTCATTCTAGAAAAGGAAATCCATAATGCCTTGTGATGAGGGAATGCCAGACTAATTAGACTATAATCTGAACAATGCAATTGCAATATTACCCATGACTATGTTTAGGCATGGAAAACCACTATATGATAATCTCCAGGTAATGCAAGAGTACATAAAATGCAACTAAATCATAAACATGCCAACACTAAAGATTCTAACAGAATTTAAAACAGGTCTTAGGAACACAGGAAGAGGGCAGAGGTGGCATTTGGCTTGGAGTCTGGATCAGAAAACTTCAAATTTCCCCTCACATAGCTATAAAAACTGCAGAGAAAACCTGAAAACAAAGGACGGCCTTGAAAAAGGAGAAATGACCTTCCGTGTAATGTCAGATTGTGAGCGAACTTCTGTAATGTACACTGCCAAGTGGCCTCTGGTGATAGCAGCCAGGAACGTTCCTTAGCAAAACAGAAAAGCGGTCTGTTCCCTTAACCTCCTCACCCCAGAAACGCCAGCCCTGAGTCAATCACAGCAGTTCATTCAGCCCCCTGCCTGATGACATTCTTTGTTAGAGTTAGGTATTGCTAATACCTTTAATTCTGTGGCTTGTATTTTCACTTATTTATGATACCGTTTCATGCCCATAAGTTCTTAGTAATTTGTGTCTTGTGTGTATAAGAATATCTTCTTACCTGCGGTCGTTAAGGGGTATGAAAGCATTTTAATATATTATCATTTGAAAGCACTATAGTGCTGTTTTCTACATTTAGTTCTGTGATCAGCCAGGAATTCCTTTTTGTACATGATAGGATGTAGCAGTTTTATTTTTTTTTCATGAGTATACTTAACAATCTAGTATAATGCACATCTTTTAGTAGATGTAGTTTCTATCATTTGGTTATAAATCTAGCATCTCTAAATGGGTATGTTGATTTTCTAAGTCTTCTATCCTATTGCATGGATTGATGAGCTTATTCTTATGCCCAAATTACACTCTTCTGGATATTTCTTTACAGCACATAGAGTAATTCCTTCTGCATTCCTCTACTTATAGAAAGTTTGTAAGTAGTCTTGGCACTTTGCTTTTCTAGATACATGTTAGACTCAGCTTATCTATTTTCACCAAGGAAAGCCTGTTGGAATTTAGATTGTGATTTCATCTGCTCTACAGATCTCCATTTTGGAAGAGTAACATCATTAAAATCTTTGGTCTATAAGCAGGCTTTGTCTCTCCACATAATTAGATCTTCTTTGATATTGTTCATTCAATTTTATACTTTTTTTTCTCTAGACACATCTCTAATGCATCCATTGGATGATGCACGTTTATTTGGAATTTTTGATACAATTATAAAATAATTTTTAAAATTCTCATATTTTTCTCTTGCCTTTCTTATTAAATGTCTTTCTCAATTTGCTGTCTACAACAAGTCAAAAAATTTAAATGTATAGAAAGCCACAAGCAAAAATATAAATAAATTGTATACAATATATAAGTGTTCAATTCTGCTCTTTGTCTATAATGATGCCTTTAGTCTCTTTGGAGTCCTATTTTATTACAAAATTAGAGGACGGGGACTCCATTGCCGGCGGAGCTTTGCTGGAAGCTGAGATGGAGAGCTGACAGAGGCAGTGGGTATCACAGATTGAACCCAGTCATCGGCCAGCTGCAAGCCTCCATAATGCAGACAGCAGGGTGGTTTCCCTTAGTGTGGTCCACACTTCCTATCTGGCCATGGTCAGGAACTAAGCTTGGAATTGAGCTCATCAACTTGACCTCAGTGAGGATTTGACTTCAGCCTCCTAGAATAGGTCCGTAAGGTATATATAAACTGAGAATTAATGGTCATAGACAAGCCAACAGAGGCTCCAGCTATTAAGAGTTAGTATTTCCTAGATGTATACTAAGTTACTCACATGTACTAGCTCATTACTCTTTAGAAAGTGTCTGTGATCATGATTTCCAATTTGCTGTGGAGGAAACCAGGGCACAGGGGTATTTTGAATAATGTAGCTATCGCCATACTGGCCAGGGCCGGCAGAGCTAGAATTCAGTCCAGACAGCTGGGCCTAACACAAGCTCTGAACCTTCCTGGGGCCTTGCTCTCTGCCCAAAGCAGCCCATGCTAGGGATTATGGCAAGGCGATGTTTAGCTTGAGGAAGATGCTGTCCATCAAAGTGACAGACAGGATGCAGGGGGCAGCAGCAGAGCCTCTGGGAAGCAGAGGCAGCGTCACCAAGCAAGGAGGGACTCAGAACGGGGAACAAAACAAATAAACAAGGGGAGAGAAAAGAAGAGGAACGGGGGCTGCCGAGAAACTCACCTCACAGTATTAAAATACATATTGGAGACTATTTTTTTCTTGCAAAACTGAAAGTGTATATGTTTGCTTTCTAATTCTTTATATTCCCATTTTTATTGTAAAGGTGATGTTCAGAGAGGGGTCCCAGTTACACAAGGCAGGCAATGAGTACATTTCTTTTCGACCAGTGTTACCCCTTCTATCCTAATCCCTTGCCCCCACAGGTTGTGTAATTCATTTTCAACATAGTGTCTAGTGAGTATCACTGCTGCATTAGATCACCTTTGTCCCACCATTTCTGTCGCCCCCCTTACCCTCCCCAAACAGATAAATGTATATACAAGATTAAGGCACACACCTATTACTATTATAATGAAGCATTAAAATGTTATGCATTTTCCATATCCTTTCTGCTTCCCCTAACACATTCCAAGGCAGTCATTCAAAGGTTTATTTACGTGGATCTAAGCAATTTATTTCTAAAAGTGGAAAATGGAAAAATTCTAAACATTCAAATATAGAAGAAGGTTTGAATATATTGTGGCCTATTTATGTGATAAAGTGTTTTCATTTATATCAAAACAAACATTTCCAAGAATATTGGCATAAATAAGTGATTGCCATAATGTTAAGAGAAGATGTGGGATGAAAATGAACGATGAAAAACATTATCTCTTCACTGTGATTATAGTGTGTGTGTGTGTGTGTGTGTGTGTGTGTGTGTGTGTGTGAAGAGGAGGTACGGAGGAGTTGAGCTGTGCATGCTAATAAAAGACTCTCTTGTGCTTTACAATTTTATCCAACTTTCAAGTTCTTTTCCATATAAACTGTATTTACTCATGCTTTGATAAATTATTTGAAAGGGATAATAAATGATGAATTCTGAGCATTATCAAACATTTGACCACTATTATTACTATTATTATATTATCATTGGCAATATTGGGGTTTGAACTCAGGGCCTAAGGCCAGCCATCACTTGAGCGATACCTTTAGTCCTTTTATTTTATTTTATATTTAGTCTTTTTTGTTGTTGTTGTTGTGGGGCCTGCACTCAGGGCCTGGGCGCTGTCTCTCAGCTCTTCAGCTCAAGGCTAGCGCTCTACCACTTGAGCCACAGCTCCACTTCTAGTTTTCTGAGTGGTTTATTGGAGATAAGAGTCTCACAGACTTTTCCTGCCTGGGCTGGCTTTGAACCGTGATCCTCAGATCTCAGCCTCATGAGTAGCTAGGATGACAGGCATGAGCCACCGGCACCTGGCTTATATTTAGTCTTTAAGTAGTTGAGCAAAGGCATTTCAGTGTCAGCTTGTGAGTACAATGCATCTTGATCCATGTCTCCGCTCTCATCATATTCGCCATCTCTCCCAACCCCACCCACATTGCTAGGAGTCTTTTCCTGGGCTGGCCTGGACCCTGTTCCTCCTATTTTATACCTCCCAGGAGCTCAGGTGATAGTTGTACGCCATCGCATCCCACTTTTATTGCTCGAGATAGGCTTTCATTAATGTTTTTGCCTGGACTAGACTCAAGCTTGCACAAATTTAATTAGAATCTGTGATGGGAGTTTTTGGGTTATTTTGATAGAATTGGGGCTTGAACTAGGGGCCTCATACAACTTGAACCATTCTTATGTTGGAAATGAACTATATGACTTGGGGGAGGAGGGGCATGGAGAGGGGTGAGTGGGAGTAAATGTGGGAGGGGTAACAGTGTTTAAAAAGAAATGAACTCATTACCTTACGTATGCAACTGTAACTACCCTGTACATCACCTTTAATTATATATAATATAAAGATGTTTCTGGAAGATTGAAAAACTTCTGTAAATGCTTGCATTTTGATTTACAAAAATGAAGCAGAAAGTCCTCATTTCTGTTCAAAATGAAGGAAAAGAAAAATACAGTGTTGTTTGAAGTGAGATTCTACATGTGTTATTTTTAATGGCATTGTCATTTAGCAAAGACCATCTGCGAAACTTACAGAGCATCTGCATTTCTAACAGTTATTCTAATTTGTATTATTTTTGTATCTTGTTCTGATGAAGAAATTCTGTACTGAGCCTGTGCAGTAATTGCACCTTTCAGAGGCATCATTAGTGCCATTAAAGGTGAGTCTCTTTAGACCTCATTTTCTGTGACACACCAGGCCATTAATGATCAAATCAGTCATCAGCTGCTTGTTTCAGCCTCTTCCAAAATGGTTGCCAATTAATCACCTTTAAAGAGATGTTATTTTAAAGATAACAGGAGGAAAAAAGTAAATACACATTTTTGAACAAATGTTCAGAGATCATAGACTCTAGAAAGTATTTATTTTTCTATTTTCCCAACTATCTTGTCATCAATCAGTGTATATGGATCAAAACCTAATATTTAGTCTGGTCTTGTTTGTGATCATTTGGGTAAATGCCCAAAAGTGGGATTGCTAGGTCACAGGGAAGCTCTATGTGGAGTCTTTTTTTATTTATTAAGTTTTTTTTATTGTGAAAATACTGTAAAAAGGGGTTACAGTTACACGAGCAAGGTAGTAAGTACATTTCTTACCCAGCATTGTTGCCTCCTACTTTGTTTTTTCCCTACCATCCCTCCTCAGCTACCCTCCCATCACCCCCTACCCCACATAAATTATAAAGCTGATTTTTTGGGGAGAGGGGGTCTGGTCGTGGGCCTGAACTCTGGGCCTGGGTGCTGTCCCTCAGCTCTTCAGCTCAAGGCTAGCACTCTACCACTTGAGCCACAGAACCACTTCCGGCTTTTTTTCTGCTTATGTGGTGCTGAGGAATCGAACCCAGGGCCTCATGCATGCAAGGCAAGCGCTCTACAACTGAGCCACCTTCCCAGCCCAAAGTTGATTTTTTGACATAGTGTCTTGTACATCTCATTGTTGCAATGGGCCAACCTGTATCCCTATTTAAACAATTTGTTTTTGCCCTTCCCCTCCCCAAATTATACCAACATCAAATACAGTGAGAACAGGGGTTATACCATGGGGGAGGGACATACAAAACAAAAAAAAATCACGTGGTACCTTATAAATACATTAGAATCAATAGCAAGGCAGAAAAAAACCACTCTCTGGAGTCTTTTGAGGAACCTTCATACTGCTTTCAAAAGTAGTTGAACAAGTTTACACTCCCACCAACAATGCAGTAGGGTTCCAGCATTATTTACTATAGCTTAGATATGGAACTAACCCAAATGCCCCTCAGTAGATGAATGGATCAAGAAAATGTGATATATATGTATGTGTACACACACACACACACACACACACACACACACACACACACACACACACAATGGAATTCTATGCCTCTATCAGAAAGAATGACATTGCCCCATTTGTTAGGAAATGGAAAGACTTGGAAAAAATTATATTAAGTGAAGTAAGCCAGGCTCAAAGAAACATAGGTCTTATGGTTTCCTTTATTTGCAATAACTAATATATGTCTGGGACAAACAGAAAAGGTCAAAAGCTATGTACATATGACCATATAAGATGATGCTAAGCGAAATGAACCCCAAGATAGGGACACAAGTGGTTTTTTCTTTCTTGCTATTGTTCCTAATGTATTTATAATGTACTATGTGATTTTTTTTTGTTTCTTTGGTATGTTCCTCCCCCCATGGTATAACCCCTGTTTTCACTGTATTTGATGTCAGTCCCCTGCATCTTGTATATACACTTCTCTAGCTTGGGCAGGGGAAGAAAAAAACCCAAAATGTTTAAATAGGGATACAGGTTGACCCATTGTAACAATGAGATGTATAAAACACTATGTTGAAAAATGAGCTTTACAATTTAAGCAGGGAGGGGTGGGGGGGTGTAGTTGGGGAGGTGGGAGGGAAGGGATGGTAGGGGAAAAACAAAGGAGAACGTAGCAATGCTTTATAGGAAAGGTACTCATTACCTTGCTCATGTAACTGTAGCCCCTCTGTACAGTATTTTTACAATAAAAACATTAAAATCCTAATATTTCTAGACATAAAATACTAAATAGTTTTATATATAGGACATATATACATATATAGGTTACTATTAAACAGGTTACTATTAAAACTATTAAAACTTTTGGCCTTAAATGATGCATTTTAAAAAGGTTTCTTCTAGATAAAAATTTCTCCCAACTCATCTCCATGTGAGAATTGGATCTCAGTTCCCTCTCATCCAGTTTCTGAGTTCCTGATTGCAAATTATCAGAATACCTGCCCCGATTCCCCAGCCATTTAGAAAACGTTGGGAGTAAAAGTATCATACCCTTCCTGAGATAATTTAGGTGCCTGGGAGTAGGGAATGAGAAGCCTTGGCCTACAGGATATACTCTCGGTGTTGCGTTCTGTGCCTCGATCATTGCATGGTCGCTGTAGTTCAGTTTACAGTCAGAATACCATCCACTCTGGCCCTTTCTTTCTTTTCCTAATTTGGAAGTTTCTTAAAAGTTTTCCTGACAAATATAGTAACTATATTGGGGGCTCATGGTTCCTGTAAGAAAACCACTGAAAAGTACACATACGATTTGCTGCATAAATACACTCTACCTTTCTTTGGGGACACTTTGGCCATCTGGGCACCGAAAACGCTATGAAATCAGTCTCACTTCTTATCTTCTGAGAGTACCCAGTCTCCTTCACCTCTTCTTTATGAGACTTTATGGAGGATTACATGGGACAATGCTTATGAATTACAGCAGTAGCTTTCTGGTACTGTCACAAAGTACCCGAGATAAGCAGTTTATGAAGAGTAAAGGTTTATTTTGGACCACAGTTTCAGAGGTCTCAATCCATGGCCAATTGTCTCTACCACCTTTGAGCTTATGGAGAGGCAGAACATCATAAAACATGTGGCAAAGAAAGCTGGTCACCTCACTATGGCCAGAAAATGAAATACAGAGGAGGGGCCAAGGTTTCAAAGTCCTCTTCCATGACCTAATTTCCTTCCATGACTTCCTTCCCCAGGGTCCACTTCTGAATCCTTTCTACTGGTATTACAGTCAAAATATTATTTTCATTCATTCAAAATTCTATCTACATATTATATTCTAATAATGTAAACAATTTATGAGTATAATTTACTGTATTGAGAAAATGCTCTGTATACGTGTTTTTAAGATCAATTCAGGAAAGGACTGGTAATAAATATTTAGGTAGGACAGGGATGTATTAAGTGTAGATAATTTGACTAAACTTCATTAGGGAGGAAATTATGTTTATATATATGTATATATGTTTCATTATATAGACTTATTAAAATTATTAGAACTCATTTGTACAGATTGGCATTTATCATAGATGCTTATTTTTCTATAACCTGCAATCCTTCAATAAAGATTGGAGTTAATTTTCACTTGTAAAAATCAAATTAAGAACTATCAATTGTTTTCTTAATTTTCATAAGGCCAGATGGCTGATACTATGAAAAGGACAAGATACAGCATTTGGGAAGAATAAATCTTCCAAACTTCATGTGTATTTCCATGAGTTTGGTTTTCTGCTCCTTTGGAATTTTATACAAGAACATGAATTACAGTAAACAGAGACTTAGTAAAAATTATCTTAAACAAAAAGAATTTGTTGGTCTAACCACTGGAAAAGTACAAGGTTTAGGGTAGTAGATTGAACAGACGCACAAAGCTCTCTAGAAGCTCAAATGGCATCAAGAAAAATTGGTTGTGATCTTTCTTTCCCTTTCTTTTCCTCCCTCCCTGCGATCTTCCTTCCTTCTCTTTCTCTCTCTCTCTTTCTCTTTCTTTCCCTCCCTGCCTCCCTTCTTCCCTTCCTTTCTTCCTTCCTTCCTTCTTTCCTTCCTTCCTTCTCCATCCTTCTCTTTCTCCCTACCTCCCTCCTTGTCTCTCTCTCCTTCACTTCTTTATTCTCTGAACACTAGGGTATGTGTGTGTGTGGAGGGGTCCTAGGTCATGACCTAAAAAAGTCCTTTCTGATGGAATAATGGTCATTCCTAAAAGGAAAGTAAAATAGACTGAGAAGTCAAATGACGCTTACCTTACTTTTGAGTAAATTTATCCAAAGTTAAATTCTATCCTACATCTGAGGAAAAACCAAATTTGTGTTCAAATGCATGGCAGTGCATTGAAAACCTCCACTGGAGTCCATTTCATACACATAGAGCCTCTCTTTGACCTCACCTACATTCTTCGCACATTCCCTGCAGTTGAGTTAGCCTCCAGTGACACTCCAACAGAATTGTTCCTGGGGGTGGTTTGATGTTGTATAGAGCTAGGTTTCTCTTGGTTGTCTGGGACAGGTGGAGTTATGTCTGGTAATGGCACACTGATTAATGTACCTCCTTCCTTAATAGATACTGGTTTGGATGAGAAATGAAATGGTTGTCCTATACTCTGGCTTTGAGTGAAATGGGCTCCCAGTGGATATAATGCCATGGCCCTTGGGAGTTTACCAGGCCTTGGTAGATCTGGGTAAGTGCTGGAGGGCGACCTCTTAAGGGTGAACTTAAACGACTTCTATGGCATTGTTTCAAGAATGATCCCTATTTCCCTATCTTTTGAAAGAAGTCCTCTTAGCATATGATCTCCTTTCCTTGCTTCTTTGCATTGTCTCCTGTGAAGATGAACTGTAAATACAAATCCTGGAGCGCTGAGCACAGGCTGAGTGTCCACCATTGGCCCAAAGCTTGCTTCCTTTAAAAAAAAATCAGTGTCGTACCCATTACTTGACTCAAGTAACTGCAATCCCTCTGTACATCCCCTTGACAATAAAAACACATTACAAATAAACGAATAAAAATAGATGAGGTACATTTCTGTGGATCGCTTTCTCCATGTTAGGATGATGACCATTTTAGTTCAGCTTTGGAAAACCGCCCTCCACGGGGCTTTTCCACCGCTGCTGTGTTGGGCACAGAGAGTGGATAGCAAAGCCTGCAGCTTTCTCAAAGCAAGCGTGTCCCAGGGAGCTACTCAAGCAAGAAGGACCTGGCTTGTCCTTTTAGCAAATGCCTTCCTGACCCTCTTTCCCCTCTGCAGAGCTTGCTACATGTGAGAAGTCTTCAGAGGAACACGAGACTAACCTTTCCAGTGACTGACAACCCCCATGGCTCTTTGCCCTCCCGGAGAGGGCTGTCTTCCCTCTTCTTACAGCTGCCTCTCTTCTTCCCCACTCCCAGAATGTGAGCCTGCGAGGAGATCCTTCTAATCCCCGCTGCTACTTTGGTCTGGGGAAAGAGAAGAAACAGGGGCAAAGGACTGTATTCTGCTCTCCTTACTTCTCCCACCTCAACAGCTTCTACTTCCAAACAGCTAGAGTTTCATAACTACAGTTCCTCCACAGGGATTCACCATCCATTGGGCCAGCAGCCTGACTGGCCAGGGCTGCTGCCACTGGCTGCTCAAGTGCTGTTCCTCTGCCCTTTGTGGCACTTGCAATGTACCTGAGAGGTGCTTGGAGCTGCTCAGCAACTGCCCAGTGTCTACAAAACTCGGTGTGCCACCACAGTGGACAGCTAATAGATATACACAACTAGGGGTGAGCAACAGCCTAGTTAGGGAAACAAAATCATTTTTTCTTCTTCCTTTTTGCTCCCTTTTCCCTCTCTGTTTCTTTTCTTTCTTTCTTTCTTTCTTTCTTTCTTTCTTTCTTTCTTTCTTTCTTTCTTTCTTTCTTTCTTCTCTCCCTTCTTTTGTTCCTTCTTTCCTTCTTCTATTCTTTCCTTCCCTTCTTCCCTTTCTTGTTTTCTCCCTTTCTTCCCTCCTTCCCTCCCTCTCACCCTTTCTTCCTTCCTTCCTCTTTCTTTTTTCCTTTCTTCTTCCCTTCCTTTCTTTCTAGCTTTTTTCTTTCTTCCCTCTTTCTTTGCATCCTTCTCTCTTTCCTTCCATCTCCTTATATATCGTATGGCATCACATCCTCAGTGTAATCAAATGCAATTAATTCAGCAACTGTTCAAGTGTGAACATTACTGATAGGCACTGAAGATACAGAAATAATAATACAGATATAGAAATGGCTCAGCAGGCTTTATCTTTAGTTACTGCTTCCTCCCAGGAGCCAGAGGTGACGTCCAGCTGGCTCAGTGTGTTCCTGCCACAGCCCAGATGCTCTAGGAAATAAATGAACTTCTCTCATTCATCTTCCAGCAAGATTAGAATGTCAGCAGTCATTTGAAACGTTTTCAGTGCTTTACATAGCTTAGTGACTACAGCCCATTCCGTTGCCCAAATATGAATGACATCCAGGATGAATTCCTAGCTCTATTTTCCGTTCTTTGAAGCCTGCCTTCTATTGTCCATGCTGACTATAAAAGTGTTTGTGTGTATGAGCGTGTGCATGCATGTGTGTGTGTTGTCTATGTGTGAGAGATGTAAATAGAACATGATATTATTCTCATTTCCTCAAAGGTTAGCCAGTCTGAGATGAGAATCTCAGACCAACCAGTGCCTCACTTCCTTGTGCTTCTCAAAAGGTGAATATGTTTATTGGTATCCTGACACTAGCATGTGTGCATTTGTTCACTTAATGTAGCACGTGAGTGCAGTTGCCTACTTTGCTTGGTATTTGACTGAAAATTCAGCTCTCTTCTGATGTGATGCATTCATTGGATTATTGTTAACTTGGCCTGTGAGTATAATAATTTACTCTGAAATTTGGGGATTAATTACAATATTTTTCAATATAATACCATATTAAACTGAACACACATTAAGTCTACTTTCCTCTTGGATCTTATCATCTAACCCTTGGTAGGTTATAAGTGTGATTATATTTCTTCAATGGGGTTATAGCCTCCTTGAGAACAAAATCTCTAATCTAATCCAATCTAATCTAATCTCTAATAACCCCCTGGCCATGTAAGTGGTCCACCAGTTTGGAGTTCATGCTCAGTAGTTGGACTAATTAATGGCACACATATGAAATAAAGACCATCAAAGGACTTGACAATGCCCAGATGCTCACCAGTAGGCATTTTGGAGATCAAGAATGGACATCTTTGATCCTTTCATATGGCTTCTGTTCTGAAGACAATTTCTAAACTTTACTTTCTTCAAAGTTGTGTTTGAATGTCTTTTATATCTATCCATCTATCCATGCGTCCACCCATCCAATTATTATCTATCAATTTAACATCTACCTAATAATGAGGAACTTCATGTACCTAGAGTCGGGAAGAGGAAAGCAGGAAAGAACAAGGTGAAGAGGTTTAAGGAAGAACTGTAAATGCAAAGTATTTGATTTCAACCCTGTGTTGAAAAATTAAAGTATGTAAAGGAGAAAAATCACATCAGTGTTAACGTGAGTTCAGAGTGTTTCTTGTGTGTGTTCTCGAAGACAGAAGTTTGTCATTATCTATCATTTCCGATAACTTTACAATCAAGGCATTAACATTGTTATGTTAGTAATTTCAAAGCAGCATGAGGTTTATTGACTTTTCTAGGATACAAGATGATTAATTTCATTCTTCAAGAATCTAGTGAAAATTAATCTAAGCTACATAGCATAATGCCAACAGCTGGAATCCATAATGCAATCTTCTTTTGTTTGCTGGTTATCTTTGTTGAATAACCTCCTAAGAATATCACTGCCTTTAAGAAGAAATCACAGTTCAGAGATTCTTTGACTTCTCACTATTTATAATTATTTGAGTTGCTTTTGTTTCTTTGTCTTCTTCTATAGAGCTCTGAAGAAAGCTCAGGACCTCAAGGGCAGACATCATAAATGCCTTGCTCTATACAGTATCCCCAGCATCTAAAGTAATGCTTTCTATAGGGCCAAAACACCCAGTAACACATTGTTGCATTAGCAGATTAATTGATCAGGATACCAGGAGGTCAGCCACTTTGATTTTATCCAAAAAGTGTTGATTTTGAAGGCTTTCTTTTTTTTTAAATAAGATTTTTTTTTTTTACTGTACAGAGGGGTTACAATCACACGAGCAAGATAATGAGTACATTTCTTATCAAGCATTATTGTCTCCTTTGATTTTCCCCTTCCATCCCTTCCCTCCCATCTCCATCTCCACATCTACACTCCCCTCCTCTCTCCCCCCCACCTACTGTCATTTTTTGACATAGTATCTTGTACATATCATTGTTACAATGGATCCACCTGTTTGTTTGTTTTTTCCCTTCTGCTTCCCAAATTATGCCAACATCAAATACAGTGAAAACAGGGGTTATACCATGAGGGAGGGACATACAAAGCAACAAAAAAAATCACATGGTACCTTATAAATATGTTAGAAACAATATCTTGGGGTTCATTTTGCTTAACATAATCTTATCTGACCTTTTCTGCTTGACTCAGACATATACTAGGTATTGCAAATAAGAGAAACCATGGGACCTATGTTCCTTTGGGCCTGGCTTACTTCACTTAACATAATTTTTTCCAAGTCTCTATTTCCTAATAAATGGGGCAATGTCATTCTTCCTGGTGGAGGCATCGAATTCCATTGTGTATATATACCATGTTTACCTATTATTAATTAAGTAATTTACTTATCTATTCTATCTAAGGATTAGCAGACATTACCTATATAGCTGGAGTCAAAACAGGAAGAGCTATGAAAATCAGCTGTGATTTGCTTGAAAATGTACTAATTTGTTTAAAACTCTACAGCATGACTCTGGCACAAACATTTATTTTCCTAAATCGATACAGATTAGTTCCATTTCTCACAAGTAAGTGATGTATCTCCTCATACTCAGAACGGTCACGAGAATACGATAATTTTAAAACTCATCATGGAGAGATGGTGTTTAGCTTAGGAGATGTGTCAATAATTCCAAATCTGACAGTGAAAGTCAAAAATGACCCCGAATGCCTCAGATGGTAAAGGTGACTGGTCACAAAGACTGGGCTCTTTGCAAGTTTTTTGTAGGTCAATGCAAACATCTGGCTGACATCTGGGTTGGATCCCCAGTGCTGCTAGACAGGCCCCTGACTGCCCCCCCTTTCCAATATATGCCTTAGATTCTTCTCCTTAGTGAAGGCCACATTTCCTCACACAAGACAGAAACACTGACTGAGAATGCGATTGTGATGGCTTCACTGTGTGCGTGAGGTATGCACAGACACATTTAAAAAGTCACACCATGAAATTACTTGCTGGAGGGATGGGCCTTGGGAAAGAAAGGTTTGCAGCCTCGTTGTAACCCATCATCTCTCCCCTGGGGATGTCCAAGTAGAGGAGAGAGAGAGAAAGAAATGACCCAATAAGGAATCCATGTAAACATGCTAATCAGCCTGCCTGATGGTATTTATTAGCAGAAGGATCATGAAAGTCTTTACTGTGGAGTCCCCCTCTCCCACCCTTGTTTTTGGCAGTTTGTAGCTAGTCTGTCTGGGTTGTTTATAGCAAACAAATCTAGAAGTTAGTGGTGTGTGGGATATGGCCCATTAGAAAGTGTTAGGTCAGTTATATAATGAGCAAAGTATCAAAGGGAGTTATTTCATAACTGCTTCATGGAACGGATGCCCCAAATTCATCTCCTAGAGACCTGGATCATTCAGTGTGGACCAGAGCACAGCCCTGTGTGGTCCATAAGGCCCCTGGGGCTGCAATAATAGCTGCAGATGCTCCTGGATAATGCTGGATGTTCACCTGCATTGTTCTGATTACTAGGAAAGCTTGAAACTTGAATGATCTCTTCGTCTTGTGTCTATCTGATTTGACAGCAGGGCTATGTCATCTTAGGTTTGGACATGCTTTTAAGTGAATGACAGGCACTTTGTTTCCTGACTGCAAAATGGAATTTGGTTGGAAGTAAATTAATATTTCCTCTGCATCACAAAGACCATGAAGCCATTGGTAATCCCCTTGTTTGATTCAGGATGTCTAAATTTTCATATTTTAAAAATATACTCAGAGGAGCTGTCCGAAAAGATTCAGGATCCTTTGAGAAGTCTAAAGCAAACAGACTGCAGGGAACTAAAGGAATTTCACAGGAATTACTATATTGACATTGAGCATTAATTTCATTTTCATAAATCATTTTGTGTCTATTAGTAACAACCAAGAACTAATCAAGGAACAAAAGCTCAATCTACTAACAAAAAGGTTTATGTGTGGGAGGAGAGAGTAAACCGTCCTTAGGAACAGTAAGCAGCCGCACATGTAAACGAAAAATATTAATAATTTCCTTTTCCTTCCAGGCTTCATGAATATTTTATTATGTGGAAAACAATGAGTGAGGCAATAAAAATACCCTATTACTTTTGATAAGTTGAGCTCTTTAGAAACCAAGACCTCTCTCTGGAAAGGAATCTCAGGAGGAAAAAATAGCAATGTCCTTCAGCATGACCTAAAGCAAAAGCCAGTGCATAGGAGAAGTAAAGGACTTAATTAACTTATGAAAATCAAGTTCAGGGATTCTTACTATGTCTCCTCCCCTAAACTCAACTGTCAAAGCTGAACTGGCTTCCACTAGGATATTTGATCCCTCCTTGAAATTCAGAACACCAGAAGCTACGGTGGAACTCTAAGGGGAGAAAGCAAGAGGAACACTTGTCATTCCTAGCTTGCAGGCACTTAAGAGCTTTTTGGAACTAATGAAAAACTAGAGTAATCAGTAATCTTTTAAGAGATGAATTTTCAGCAAGATAAGCAACATGGTTATCAGATTTCCCAATATCCTAAGAAATAGACTTTCAGATGTTAGAATTAAATTTCCTCATCACATCTATATTTTACCTTGGCACCAGTTTTCTAATCAGATCACAGAACCTTCAAAAAATAGGCGCTTCCTGATGTCTTACGCAGAAGAATTTAGCTCCTGGTCTTTATTTGATTCATATTTCAATTTCATATAGTCAGATTCTAAGAGACAATGAAGCGCACACATACACACACACAACATACAAGCACAAACACATTTAGAAATGGTTCATAAAATAGAAGAAAGTATATGCAATTAAAAAATAATACAAGAGGCCTCTGGGGGAATAAAGGAAAAGGAACTCAAAATCCAAAAGGAAAAAAATAAAAGACTTAATGATACACCAATGAACACTTCTGAATAGAAGAGGACACTGTATCAAAAGTAAGCAGTGTGACCAACTGGGAGAGCACACAGGCAACATATAAACCATGCCTGTGAGAAGAACACAGATGGAGGAATCCTTAAGCATGTATAATAGAACACTATTGGATAACTAGAAATGAGATAAATACCCAGTTGTGGAGTAGCTCAGTCAATTATGGGACACATTTAAAGGAGGAAATGAATCTACGTACTAGTCAGGAGAAAATATTTTGAGAGGTGAGGAGAAATCCACACTAAAGGTGAAGAAACAAAGGATAGAAGGTGGCATAGATTTGAGAGATCATGGTGTGCTTTATGATTTCTTTTCTGGCTCCTTTCTTGGGTAGCAGAGATCTCACAACATCCATCCTCCTGAAATCTGATGGGAGGTTTATGTCTTTGGTAGGAAGATTATAATTTTTTTCAGCTATAAAATGTTGTGATCCAATACATTTGGGATGAAAGCTAACTTCTAGGAAACAATTTCAACTTCTGAGAAAAAAGTAGTCTCTTCTAGAAATGGCTTTTTAATACTGAAAGAAGTATCCAACTCAGTATTTCTTCTTCAAAGTTGTACTTTTGGGTTACTTTGTCAAGTCTGTTTCCCATGGTAATTCTGTCTTCCTTCACTGTCCCATGATCATGACCAACTTTGGCATTGGGACAAAACATCAGCCATCCTGATCTTCCCTCCCTAAGAGGCTACCCAATGACAAGTGACTTTCTGTGTGACTTGAGTCCAGTTATCTACACAATGACAATAACTGATTCCTTGCTGTTAACTGGATATAACGTTGTATTAAACAATGTAAATATCAAACAGTGACCCTATAAGCCTTGCTAGTACTCCTTTGTTGAAAACATTCTCTTAGCAACGGGAAAAGAAAAAAAAAAACTACACGGAGACATTGTATTTCTCTGAATGACAAAGATTGCCAAACAAATTCCATATGTTCAGAAGGCAGGTTTACCTTTTATTAAGCTCGGTGTTTTAGAACTAACAGTTAAGTACACCTGTATGTAAAAATTACATTCCCAAACACAAACAATTCTTTTCTTTATTTCTTTTTTTCTGGTTTTATTTTATTATCTTTAAGTAGGAGTACAAAGGAGTAACCACTTAACAAAGCAGTCTATAAATACCATAATTCTTCATCTTGGTATTCAATCATGCATGGAATTTTGCTTCTGGGTATCATTTTCTTGAAGTTAATATTGTCCCAAGTAATAACACAGTCCTAGAGGCTGTGTTTGCTGAGCTATCCACCAAAGAGTTAGACATATTTTTTATAGTACTATGGAGAGACTTCTGAAGTGACAAGCATGTTTCTTTCAAAGGCATGAATCATAAACTCTATCATGTGCACTAAATCTCCTCCTTTTTAAATACTTATAGAGACGACATTCAAACCAGGACTAGTTATAGAATTTACAGGGTGCAACACAAAATGGAATGTGAGGCCTTTTATTGGAAAGCTGTTAAGAACTACAAGATAGCAACAGCGGGCTCTCAGCCAGTTGTCCAAGCCTTGTAAGCACAGGAAGCTGTCCAGTGAGCAAGCCTATGCTACCCCAGAGGACCCCAGTTTGCTAGTAAGTTAACCCTGGTGAACCTTTGGCAAACAAAATCAGAGAATACAACCAAAAATGTTTAGAAACATGACAAATCACCAAGGAGAACATCTTTGGTATTTTGTTCTTCAAATCTACCTCATGTCTGGCTCAAGCCTAGGAAGACCATTGCTTCAAGCCACTGAGTGAAAGTCTTCCTGACAGATTCATTACTCAGAGAAACTTAAGCTGTGATCAGCCAAGCTTCTGCTTGGTCATATTTCCCCAGATTTCTTTTCTCTTTACTCTGTGTTCTTTTCTCTCTTTTCTTTTCTTTACTTCTCTTTTCTTTTCTCCTTTCCCCTTTACTTTTCTACCTTCCCTTAATTTCCTTTTCCCTTCTCTTCTCCTTCTCCCTTCCCTTCCCTTCTCTTTGCCTTCTCCCTTCCTTTCCTTTACATCCCTACCTACAAAGGCATTTGTTCCAAGTTTACAAAGATAATGTGAGACCTTTGAAATGGATAGATAATTGCAACTACAATTTATTATCTTCTACCAACAGTCTTTGTAAGTATGCCTAAACAATGCTTTAACTTCTAACTTTTTGTTCTGAAAGTTTCTAATTATATCAAAGTAAACAATATAGTCCACATGAATCCCTTTTCTCCCAGTCCAGATTATAGAGCAGGAAAGCCCTCCATTGGTTCCTAATCTGTCCTTTAGTTCAGGGAAAACATGTGACTTTTGTTGTGAGTCCCCAAACTGTCTGGGAATGTCATGTTTTCATCTCCCTTGCCAAGTTCTATATGACCATGACATAAAGATTCTTTCTAATGCACTCCCATTTATATTCCCTTTTAAAAAATCTAAGTTTTTTCCTAAATTTTACTGCACTGTCCTAAGTTTCTAGACATGGTGATGAACTCATCAACGGTTTCAGCTCTAATGCCTCTCAGAGTGCATTTGCATAATTCATTTTAATTGCACTCATCATAATCGAATTGTCCGGACCCAGTCTACATGCAATATTTAGTATGGGGTATTCTCTCTACAGTCAGGCAGGGTATCATCAGCCAGCGCTTCAGCATGGAGATAAACCTTGGTGCCACAGGAAGAGAATGTATCAAAATAAATTCTGCTGCATGGGAATTAGATGTGGTTCCTCACAAGAGGTAGAGTCTCAGAATTAGTTTCGGTCTAGCGGGTAGCTTTGCTAGCTACCCAAGAAAGACTCCAAGGAGCCTGCCCTTGTCTTACTTGTTTTCACCAGACTCTTTCTCTGATGGGTATTCAGTTTTGAAATTTAGTTTAAAATAGAAATAAATTAAGACAAGGTTCAATTCCTTAGAAGAGTGGGATATCTCTACATGGAATGGCTTGTACATCTAGAGCACAGGAGCATCCTGACCCTGTCAGATTGGTAGATAGCAAAGTGGGAAACATAATCTCCTTTATTCAGCAGACATGGTATTTATCTTAGTAGCTCAAAGAGAAATTGGTCTGTGGGAATCACGGCTGGACAGCAGGACAACAGGACATGTGTAAAGTGAATTCTGCTTTTATAAAAACAGGAAAGGAGCTTTTCTTTATCCCATGCCAGGCCCTCCAACTGTTTTCAATGACACAAAAACACCAGTGGAGCAAAATACTATTCCAAATAATGTGATATTTTAAACTGTTTAAAAAAGGAGGCGAATCCTGGCAGGTATTGTGAACCCAGGAAACGTCGCATTTCTAAAGTCATGGTTCATTATACCTTGATCACACCTGGAGCTGAGCAGCAATGAAAACTGACCTCTGTGACCAACATAATTACAGAGCAGCTTGCCACAACTTCAAATATCTCCTTTTTTCAAAACCCAGATGGACATTTGGCACTTTTTTTTCTTCCCCTTGCTCATTTTCTAGAGTATTTTCAGATGAATTGTCTGGCTCAGGCAATTATCCAAGGCCTCTTTCTGTACAGATCACACTCAGAGCTGACCCAATTGACCGGCCTCCCAGCTGACTCAATGACAGTTCCATTTTCACGGACCAAATAGGAAAGGGACCAAACGCTGCTTGTCACAATTAAGCTCCATCATCTGTCATTATAATTTCTGGTGGGGAAGGATTCATCTTAGATTTCTCAGATCTTCTATAATCTACAGAAGAAAAGAAAAATCTATCCTGGAAAACATCTGGAAGATTACCCTTCATTGAAAAATAATATATTTGTCCTCCCCAATGGGTTTTCTTAGCACAAAACAGATTTCTATGCATCCCGCCAATACCCCTGATTGTGTGAGTCGATAATATATTTCTTCCCTTCCATTCAAAAGGAAATCTTTTATATCTGGGTCAAAGATACCTATTCTAAAGAATACTTTCTGGTGTTTACTAGACTCGTCAAGTAAACTAAGCCATTTTTTTCTTTTTCTCACATGTTTCAAGCTTGCTCTTTATTAAGTTGCCATAGCTCAGTGAGCAAGTCAACCTCTGGGGACTGTGCATGGCTTCATAGAAGAACTCATGTGTAGATCCCACTCCCCGCCTCGGCTCCATGAACTTGTGGCTGAGCTTCACATCTCTGACCTTGACTTTCTGCTACCAGGAAATAGGAATGACAGCATCCTCATGGTCAAGTGTGAGGATTACATAAAGTAATGTACTTAATCCCAAGTGTAATGACCAAGATGCAGGCACTCAAAAGAAGGTAACTTGCTTCTTAGAATTTTGGTAGCAAAATAAGGGAAGGAAAATGAGAAAAATGTGATTCTCTTAGGGCATGTACATATGTATATGAATATACGTATATACATATACATATGCCTATATATGTATATGTATACACATATATACATATGTATACATATACATCTATACATACATGCATGCATATGGAGCAGTGTATTCGTTCCAATTATTAAAGAACTAACATTTAGGCATTGCATAGTACAAGATGGAGAGCTTGTGTTTACACAAAATCTTTTAGAACTCATGTGTGCGCACGATCCGTCCATATTTTTTCTTGCTCATAACACAGTCCTAGGGGAAAATGATTGCCTCTAATGATACAAGTGAAAGAGTTATGCTAAGAATTCTTACAATCAGCTATGATAGACAATTTTCCCAAACTCTATCAAATCTATTTGAATTTGGAATAGCAACTTTCCAGGTTGTTGTGGTTATATGAATTTAAAGAAATATTTCTTTTTTTTTAAAGTAAAGTTTCTCTTTTCAAAATTTAATTCAAAGCTGGCCATTTACCTTTTTTTGCTCAACCTTGAATACTTAGTTCGAGGGTGGTCTTTTGAAATTTAGTTCAAGCTAATGAACAATAATTAACAGCTCTATGTTCACTCTACCATATTCTCAGAAGTGTGAGAACTTTTGGAGAACGATTTAACATATGGAATTAAAGAGAAAAAAGTAAAACAGAGTCTGAGTTATGATCAATCCTGGTCAGTACCATACTTTGAAGATGGCAAGACTTTGCATTTGTCTACAAAGTCCAGAATGCTCCAAATGTTTTAGTCTACTCTCTTGATGGTTTCTTTCCTTTATATCATTTAGCAGATACATGTAGTAGGAATCAGTAGCCAGGCCCTATGGTTTTGGGCAAGTCACCTGTAAAATGGAGGACTTGCAGGAAAAAGTTCTCAAATAATCTGATTTTTAAAAATCGTTCTATGGAATTACAAACTTTTTTGGATTATACAGATAAAAAAATTCAAGCAATACATAAAATACAAATCAGATGTGTGTGTGTGTGTGTGTGCACGCGCCATTCCTAGGGCTTGAACTCAGGGCCTAGAAACTATCCCTGAGATATTTTGCTCAAGGTTAGTGCTCTACCACTTGAGTCACAGCTCTACTTCTGGCTTTCTTTGGTGGTTAATTGGAGGTAAGAGTCTCAGGGACTTTCTTGACTGGAATGGGTTCAAGCCATGGTCCTCAGATCTCAGCCTCCTGAGTAACTAGGAATACAGATGTGAGCCACAGGCGCTCAGCTAAGGAAGGCAAAACTTAACCAACTTTCTAAATTCATCAAAAATAATTTCAATCCAGTAAGCTCTATGTAAATTCTAATTTAATGCTCAAAATAAGTTTTATAGATCTGATAGAGAAGACATATGTGCAAGGGCACAAAGCTGGTGCTGGAAGAGCCTGGGGGTAGAACCAAGTTTTAACGGAGACATTGTGCATTAAATAATGCCCATGATTTGCCTAAGTCAACACTAATGGGTACTTAACAGTTTCAAGAATTGTGATACTATTAAAATCTCAATGATAAACCTCAAGTATATTCTTGTGAACCGATCTTTTTTTTTTTGGTTGGTTGTGGGGCTTGAACTCTGGGCTTGAGCACTGTCCCTGTGCTCTTCAGCTCAAGGGTGAGCGCTCTACCACTTGAGCCACAGCGCCACTTCCAGTTTTCGGAGTGGTTTATTGGAGATAAGAGTCTTACGGACTTTCCAGCACAGGCTGGCTTTGAACCAGGATCCTCAGATCTCAGCCTCCTGAGTAGCTAGGATGACAGGCGTGAGCCACCAGCACCCAGCTAAACTGATGAATTTTTAAAATACATTTCCAAATGTAGAATTTCTGGACCAAAAAGTATACAGCTTCAATTTCGATACAGATTGCATGCTATGATTTCATAACATCATTATGCCTCCACAATGAGTGCGGACAACATAAAATGAAGAGCTTTGTCCCATTGTCAGAATCTTCTGCCACAGACTAATAACTCCAAACTAAAAATGGATACTTGCCAGGAGTTACAGCCTCATTCTTTAAAACTTAAATGCTTATTATGTAATCTTAAGAGTAGGCACTGTGGTAAAAACAAAAATCCCTGCTTCATAAATCTCACAGTCTACTAGCTGAAGACATCATGATCATTAGGAGGTAGTAAGGACTGTCTCACACATTGTGGTAGAACATAGTAATGTTGGCAGTAGAAATGGCACCGATTCCAGCAATAATTTGTTGCATAGTATGACCCAGTAATTCTACTAGTAGACTTAAGAGATATTCTTCCTCAAATAAGTACATTACCTTGAAAAAAGCCCAAGAAAGTTAAATATGTAAAATGGACACTGGTTATGGATTATGGCACATCCATTAGCTGAGAAGATAGCTGTAAGAGCTTTTACTAAATCTTATAGACTCATCAAACACCAGAATATTCTCACTGCTTGAAACAAAAGTGCATTTTGGATAAGAAATGATTCTGATTAGTAAGCACATAAGCTATTTATACAAAACCCAAGGCAAATTTGCCCAAAATGTTTGTAATGATCACTAGATATTTTTATTTTGTTTCCTTGCTTCTTTCCCTGTAAATGTACAATCTGTTACATTTTTTTCTTAAAAAAAAAAAAAACAACAACGATTGTCACCTGAATTGATTCTGGTGCTCTGCATCTTGTATATACATTTTTTTCTAATTTGGGGAGGGGAAGGGAAATAACAAAATGCTGAAACAGGGATACATGTTGACCCATTGTAACAATGAGATGTGCAAGACACCTTGTTGAAAATGAACTTTACAACTTTGGAGTGGGGGAGGGGTAGAAGGAGGAATTGGGAAGGTGGGATGGGAAGGGATGGTAGGGGCAAAACAAAGGAGGAGGTAACAATACTCGATAGGAAATGTACTCATTACCTGACTCATGTAACTGTAACCCCTCTGCACAGTATCTTTACAATAAAAATATTTTTAAAAATCTCTTGTAAAGGTGACGTACAGAGGGGTTACAGTTACATGAGTCAGGTAATGAGTACATTTCCTTTTTGAACAGTGTCATCCCTCCCTCATTCTCTCCCAGTGCACACCAAGTTGTACAGTTCTTACATTTCTTTTTTGCAAACACAAATAGAAAAACCAACTTCAAAATCTTTGTCCTATCATTGATTTCCAGTCCAGAATTTGAGAGCTCCCACAAACTGTCACGGAATGTCAGTTCTACATACAACTTAAGTGGCTTATATCTTATCAAAACATCTTCCTTGGCACATACTTTGATCAACAAGATCCAATTCTTTGGATCTATAGAGCATG